>NW_006425082.1:0-1234 GCF_000296735.1 Chrysochloris asiatica | reverse complement strand
AAGTCCAAGTTGCACGGAAGGCATTGCCAAAAAAAAAAAAAAAAAAGGGCTCTGGGAATTGGTGGGAAACCAATTGAAATCTTACAACAAACTGATGCAGTGCTGGAAGCACTCATTCATACATGCCAAGAAATTTGCAAGACAGCTACTTGGCCAGTTGGAAGAGATCCATATTTGTGCCTATTCCAAAGAGAGGGAACCCAATGGAATGAGGAAATAATTGGACAATATCATTATCATATGCAAGTAACATTTTGCTAAAGATAGTTTAAATACAGCAGCAACCATACATTGACAGAGAACTTCCAGAGGTTCATGCTGGATTTAGAAGAGGATGTGGACCAAAGGCTATCCCTGCTGAATCAGATAGATCTTGGCTTAAAGCAGAGAATACCGGAAAGATGTTTACCTGTGCTTTATTGACTATGCAAAGGCTTTTGATTGTGTGGCGCATGACAAGATATGGACAACATTGCAGAGAATGAGTATTCCGGAACACTTAATTGTGCTCATGAGGAACCTGTACATAGACCAAGAGGCCATTGTTTAAATAGAACAAAGGAACACTGAATGGTTTAAAATTAGGAAAGGTGTGCTACTTAATCAATGTGTATGCTGAGCAAATAATTCAAGAAGCTGCATTGTGTGAAAAAGAACATGGCATCACGATTGGAGGAAGACTCATTAACAACCTGCCATAAGCAGATGATACAACTTTGCTTGCTGAAAGCGCAGAGGACTTGAAAAATACTAAAGAGGATCAAAGACCACAGCCTTCGGTATGGGTTGCACCTCAATGAAAGAAAACAAAAATCCTCACTACTGGACCAATAAATAATATCGAGAAAAATGGAGAAAAGACTGAAGTTGTCAATGACTTCATTTTGCTTAGATCAACCATCAACACTCATGGAAGCAGCAGTCATGAAATCAAACGATGTATTGCATTAGGCAAATCTTTTGCACAAGACCTCTTCTAAGTGTTCAAGAGCAAAGCTGTCAGTTTGAGGACTACAGTACACCTGACCCAAGCCATAGTATTTTCAGTAACCTCATATATACGTGAAAGTTGGACAGTGAATAAAGAAGACTGTAGAAGAATTGATGTATTTGAGTTATGGTATTGGAGAAAAAGTGCCATGGACTGCTAAAAGAATAAACAGATCTCTGTTGGAAGAAGTATATTCAGAATGTTCCTTAGAAGCCAGGATGGCCAGACTTCATCTCTCATACT
>NW_006425081.1:0-1293 GCF_000296735.1 Chrysochloris asiatica | reverse complement strand
TCCTTCAGTATCATTGGCTCTTGATCATACACTACTTTTTGAAATGGCTGAACATTAACCATTTCCTTTTGGTACAGTGGCTATGTATTCCTTCCATCTTCTTTTGATGCTTTCTGCATTTTTTGCTGTAATATTTGGCTTTATCTTCTCGAGCTGATCTTGAGATTTTCTGATCAGCTCTTGGACTTCCTCACTTCTTCCATTTGCTTTAGCATCTCTACCCTGAAAAGCAAATTTCAGTGTCTCTTTTGACATCCATTTTGACCTTTTCCTTCTTTCTTGTCTTCTCAATGACTTTTTGCTTTCTACCTGTATGATGTTCTTGGTTTCATCTCACAACTCTTCTGGTCTTCGATCTTTAGTGTTTAAAGTATCAAATCTGTTCTTCAGATGATCTCTATTCAAGGTCATATTTTGGCTCTCATGGACTTGTTTTCATGTTCTTCAGCTTCAGTTTGAATTTGCATATGAGTAATTGATAGACTGTTCCACAATCTGCCTCTGGCTTTGTTTTGACAGATGATATGAGCTTTTCCATCGTCTCTTTATGCAGATGTAGTCAATTTGATTTCTATGTATTCCATCTGGTGAGGTCCATGTTTATAATCATCTCTTATGCTGTCTAAAGAAGGTATTTGAAATGAACAAATCATAGATTTTGCAGGATTCTATCATGTTACCAAGGCCATTTTCTCCAACTACTGATCCTTCCTCTTTGCTCCCAAACTCTGCATTCAAATCACCAGTAATAATCAATATATCTTGATTGCATGTTTGATCTATTTCAGATTGAAAAAGTTGGTAGAATTCTTCTACTTCTTCCTCACTGGCTTTAGTGGTTGGTGTGTACATTTGAATAATAGTGGTATTAACTGGGCTTCCCTGTAGACGCATTTATATTATCCTATCACAGACAGCAATGTACCTCATGACTGATCTGGATATGTTCTTTTTGACAATGAATGCAGCACCAGTCCTCTTCTATTTGTCATTCCGGCATAGTAAACCATATGGTTGTCAGGTTCAAAATGGCCAATACCAGTGTATTTCAGCTCACTAATGCCCAATATATCGATGTTTATGCATTTCATTTCATTTAAAAAAAAGTGTTTTATTGTGAATTATGTGGTAGTTTACATGGGAGAACATTAGCTTTACATTCATCCTATCATATATCCTTTCATTGCTGTGGCTACAGTCCCCTCCATGCATCATCAACCAACCAAAGTGCAAGCCTGCCTACTGGTCGGCAGCACACAATCCCTCTCCCTCTCTTGGTTTAGAGTCCCCAGT
>NW_006425080.1:0-1296 GCF_000296735.1 Chrysochloris asiatica | reverse complement strand
AAAAAGAGGAAGACCCCCAACGAGATGGATCGGCCAGGTGGCATCATTGATGGACTCGGGGGTGGCAGCGGTGGTGAGGTTGGCCCAGGATTGAGCATTGTTTCGTTCTGCTGTGCATGGGGTCGCTATGAGTCGGTTCCGACTCGATGGCACCTGACAACAACAACAACAATTTAGAGTTTGCATCTTTAAAACCCTCTGGATAGTGTGTAAAGAATTAATTGAAAGGTAGCATGAATGTATGGAGGAAAACAAGTTATGAGGTTATTGCAATAACTCAATGATGTTTCATGCTCAGAGTACAAAGAAGGCCACAAGGAAATGGGGAGAAGAGATTAGGGTGTGCATCAGAGACATGTGTTGTTGTATCTGTGTGTACACATTCTCTTGGCCCTGCCAAATAAGCACAGACTGCTAATGCTAGCATGGAAGGCCATCCCCAACATGGTCTTTCCACACTGTCAGACTTAATGCCTTTCACATGTCTAACCTGTACACCAACCAGATTGGACTGCCTGCTCTTTAAGTATCTTTTCCTTGTCCAGCCACCATGTTCATGCTCATTTTATTCATTTCATACAAATTTATATAGAAAATCTAACCTTACCTAAATTTTACACCTTTTACAAATGTTTCTTCATTCATAAAACCTTTCTTCTCAATCAATAATAATCTTTTCTTCTGAGGACACATTTCAAGTCACATGGTTATAACCCAATATTATTGCTGTTTGTTTATATGTCCTTCTTCCTATTAGATTGGGAAGCCCTGAAAGAAGAAATGGAATCTTGGTCATATTTATTACACATAATTCTTTTTACATAAGCTCAAAATGAAGTATGAGGCATTCTAAAACCTGACCTTGTTAACTCGCCTCTTTGCTCATTCACCCACTACCTGGTGATTTGTAGAAGATGAAAAGTGAAATACAAATCCCCAAATGGCTAGGTAGTTGAAATTCACATGTTTGAAATTCTGTGTCTGTACAATGAACATCACAAGCAATTGTGTGTGTGAATTTGTATGTGTGTACATGTGTATGCATGAACCCTGAATATATGAATACATAGTGACAGCCAAGTATTACAAAATATTTGTGAAACTTTCTAAAAAAAGGAAAAGGGCATTCAGATGCTATAGAGAAAAAGATCAGGGAGAGATTTCCCTAAAACTATAATTAATTTTTCCAGAGAAAGAAGAAAAGATGATCTAAAAAACAACAATCATAGATTTTCAAAATAAAAACTCTGTAAAATACAAAATGTGATAAGAATACAGTGTATACACACACACACA
>NW_006425079.1:0-1173 GCF_000296735.1 Chrysochloris asiatica | reverse complement strand
ATCAACAGAAATATTGGTATTAGACAAACTAGGTGGAATTAATTTTAGACAAAGCTGAATTTACCAATATGGTTCTATTTGCTACAGAATCTGGACTATAGCACATATATACAGAAATGGCTCAATCAGGAAGTTTGGTTGGTTTACTCAAGTGTGGACTCATCTGCCCTGGTATAATAAAGTGGAAGGAATTCAAAGGCTGAGAGGATTATGAATATTGGTGTGGACTTAGACAACATGATGACTAATCCCCAATATATTTCCCAAGAGAACCCAGATCACACTTGCTACTCTAAATCACCAAGAAATACATTATGTAAGGGAGAAGCAGCACTCTTGAAAGTGCAATGTTGGTTAATGCCAGTTGGCATAAAATGACAATAAACCAAGTAACACCAATTAACATGAGCCCCATTAACACAACTGGGATGCTAGAACCATAGAGTGGCAGAAGTAAGTTAACTTCCAAAGACAAATGTAAATAAATAGCATAAGAATGACAAGAAAAATATGTTAATCAGAAAATAATTTCCCAAAGGAATATTTTTAGGTGGGTGACCACAAAATCCTTGGAATATGAAAGCTAGGCAAGCTACTAAAATAAAACCTGGTTATTTTTAATGGGGAAGAACTAGGCTTCAGGAATTGATATAATACAAACTGAAATGTTTCAATAAACACATGTATCATGGAGGAGCTTATTCATCTATGCCAAGGATATTGGAAAACAGGTACCTGGCCAACCAATTGGAAGAGATTTATATTTGTGCCCATTCTAAAGAGAGGTGGTCCAACAGCATGTGGAAGTCATTGAAAAATATCAATATCACACACAGGTCAAATTTTGCTGAAGATAATAATTCAAAAAATGATTAAAACAGTAGATAAATAGGGAACTGCTATCAATTCAAGCCAGATTCAGAAGAGAACATGGAGCTAGGGATATTGCTGCTAACATCAGATGGAATTTAGTTGAAAGCAGAGAACACGCAAAAGATGTTTACTTGTATTTTATTGACTATGCAAAGGCTCTCAACTGTGTGGATCCTGACAAACTATAGATAATATTGCAAAGAACAGGTTTCCAGAACACTTAATTGTGCTCATAAGGAACCTGTACATAGACCAAGAGGCAGTTTTTTAGAACAAAGCAAGAGAATACAGAATGATTTC
>NW_006425078.1:0-1293 GCF_000296735.1 Chrysochloris asiatica | reverse complement strand
CCAGGCAAACAGCTTACTTGTTCTTGTAGTAATCAATCAGACTGCCATTATTGTTTCAGATTTTTCCTGCCAGTCATTCTTTCATGAAGTATCTTTTGTTCTTCTGGCTGCTCCAGGCTGGTCTACTCATCCTTTCCAGTGGAAATTTCCTTCCTCAGACTGTTCTGGATGGGGTTCTGGATTCCACCTATGGTCTTGTGTAATATAAAGGTTCCACAGGAAGCCTCTTTCATGGGGCAACTTCTAGCCCCCTTTAAGGTATTCCAATCAGTTAAAGGCTGAAGACGGATTTACAAGTTTTCTGTAGTGATGTTTCTGGCTATTCCTCCCCCACCTCCCCCTAAGTGTCTATTTTACAATAGTAGGCAAAGGAAACCAAGATTCAAAAGACAGTCAAGCATCTTAACATTATTTCCCTTTTTTACCCCTTCAAAGCATGCCTCAGTCCCTGTATCCTGGAGCTGTGTTGTTCCAAGGTTGTGCATACCTCATAATTTACCTCTGTACCACTTAGCCCATGCGAACCTGCCTAACTGTTCTCCCATCAGCCTTGTTCTTCCATTCCCCTCCCCATTCTAGTGTATTGATACCCGCCCCCTGCACCCAAGCTATCCTGTGTCTATTCCTTACCCTATGCTTTGTCTTCCCCTCCCTCCTTCCCCTCCTCTCATCCAATATACATCCTGGTGATCAGCAAATATATATTAAAAATTTCCCCCCCTTTTAGGGTGGGTTCTTTTTCTTAGTCTTTTACAATAATGGTCCTATGCAGTTTTTCTCCTTTTGTGACTGACTACTTTCAATCAGCATAATGTCCTCAAGGTTCATCCATGTTATGTGGTGGCTTACAGCTTCCTTGTTGTTCTTCAAGGTAGCATAGTATTCCATTGTGTGTAAGTACCACAGTTTATCCATTCTTCCATTGATGGGCACTTAGGCTGTCTCCATCTTTTTGCTATTGTGACTAGTGCTGCTGTGAACATTGGTGTGCATATATCTACTCATGTTATGGCTTGTATTTCTCGTGGGCAAATATCAAGTACAGGAGTTGCTGAATTGTTTCCAACCTTCTGAGGAAGCGCCATATTGCTTTCCAGAGTGGTTGGACCATTTTGCAATCCCACCAACAATGTAGGATGGTCCAGTCTCACCGCATCCTCACCAGCATTTATTGTCCTCTACTTAAAATGTTACTTTTTTAAATGGCAAAAAAATTCAATGTGCTGTGCATATGTGAAGGAGCTCGGTGGCAAAATAGTTAAGAGGTTGGCTGCTAACCAAAGTGTTGGCAGT
>NW_006425077.1:0-1239 GCF_000296735.1 Chrysochloris asiatica | reverse complement strand
GGAGAGAAAGGAATAGCCATAAATACCACCATAGAAAGCTTGTAAGTCTGTCTTCTGCCTATAACTGATTGGAATACCTAAAATTGGGTTACAACGTGCCTAGTGAAGGAGGCTTCCTGCTGAGCTTCTGCATTATATAAGACTATAGGGAGAATCCTGAACAGCAACCAGAATCTTCAGAGGTGAGAAATTTTCACTTGAAAGGATGGGCAGACCAGCCTGGAGCGGCTAGAAGAACAGAAGATACTTCTTGAAAGAAAGACCGACAGGAAAGCTACAAAACAATATAGACAGAGTGATTGATTACTACAAAAACAAGCAAGTTGTTCATTCAGGAGATATCAAGGCAAGTGGTCAGGTCCGCTCAGAGCAAACCCCCTTGCAAGACTAAGACTCAATAGAAATACATACTCTGATTGGTGACCACGTTCATCACTGATAATGGGAAGTGAGGGAAAAACAACAATAAAGCTGCAAGCTAAGCTCTGCAATGTACAATAGACTCCTGTGAACCTGGGTGGAGACCTGGTTGGCCAGCAGTGTGGCAAGATCTGGGGACTCTTCAGCTCAGAGTCAGTGACATAGCCTCAGAGGACTAGAGTGGAGAGTGAAGCATCCAGCTGATAAGAGAGGGCAAATGCATAAGAACACCCACACTTGCAGATAATACCCACTTAACCTGGATTCAATGACTGGATGATCAGAGCTCAACTAGAAGAAGAAAGAAGAGGAAAAATTAGAGTAATCTGATATAATTTGATACATTTGACCTACACCTATGGATGCCGTAGCTCAAAAGAGGGAAGAAATCTTTACAGTAAGGATCATTCCCACCCCCTCCATACAGAATAGACAGGGATGGGCACCTTGGACATTGGCTACCCAAAATGGGGCGAGCTACAAAGGCAAGAAGTGACTGGCTTACAAGCTTTCAAGAGGGAACCTAGATCCAGAGGGCATGAAGGAAGGTAGAATCTTCATTGAATAGTATCCAGTATGTCTAGGTGGGGCTGATGAAATGAATTGTGAATAGGTCTCTTGTGATACAATAGTGAATAATTTTAACAAGATTGATTGTGTGGGTTGTAAATGTAAAGGTAGATGTTTTGTAGCAAGAAGGGAAGTGATTAACTTTGCGTTCTAGGAGCAGAGGTCCCTGGGACCATCAAGGGAAAAGAGCAGAGAGCAGGACCCTACCTAGAGAAGCAGTGACGCCATAGATGGAGGCAGAGATGATGT
>NW_006425076.1:0-1192 GCF_000296735.1 Chrysochloris asiatica | reverse complement strand
GGCTAGGGCTAGGGCTGTTAGAGCTTTAGGGCTAGGGCTAGGCCTCTTAGGGCATTAAGGTTAATGCTTGGTCTAGGGCTGATACGGCTTTAGGACTAGGGCTAGGGCTAGCACTGTTAGGGTTTTAGGGCTAGCCCTAGGGCTAGGGCTTTGAGGGTTTTATGGCTAAGGCTAGGTCTGTTAGGGCTTTAGAGATAGGGCTAGACCTAACCTGTTAGGGCTTTAGTGATAGGGCTAGGGCTAACCTGTTAGGGCTTAAGGCTTGTGCTAGGGCTGTTAGGGCTTTAGGGCTAGGGCTAGGGCTTGGGCTATTTTGGCATCACGGATAGGGCTAGGGCTTTAGGGCTAGGTATAGGCCTAGTGCATTAGGTCAAGGGCTTTAGGGCTAGGGACAGTGCTGTTAGGGCTTTAGGGCTAGGGCTTGGGCTAGGGATGTTAGGGCTTTAGGGATAGGGCTAGGGCTAGCGCTGTTAGGGCTGTTAAGGCTTTAGGGCTAAGGCTAGGGCTAGGGCTGTTAGGGCTTTACGGCTAGGGCTAGATCTGTTAGGTCTTTAGGTCTAGGGCTTGGGCTATGGCTGTTAGGGCTATAGGGCTAGTGCTAGGGCTATGCCTCTTAGGGCTTTAATGCTAATGCTTGGTCCAGAGCTGTTAGGCCTTTAAGGCGAGGGCTAGGGCTAGGGCTGTTAAGGCTTCAGGGCTATGGCTAGTTCTGTTAGGGCTTTAGGGCTAGGACTAGGGCTAGCGCTAGGGATGTTATGGGTTTAGGGCTAGGTTTAAAGATAGAGCTTTTAGGGCTTTAGGGACATTGCTAGGGCTAGAGCTTTAGGACAAGGGCTAGGTCTAGGACATTAGGTCAAGGGTTTTAGGGCTAGGAACAGTGCTGTTAGGGCTTTAGGGTTAGGGCTTGGGATAGTGCTATTAGGGCTTTAGGGCTAGGGCAAGGTTTAGGGCTGTTAGGTCTTTAGGGCTAGGGCTAGGCCTGTTAGGGCTTTAGGGCTATGGCTTGGGCTATGGCTGTTACGCCTTTAGGGCTACAGCTAGGCCTCTTAGGGCTTTAAGGCTAATGCTTGTTGTAGGGCTGTTAGGGCTATAGGGCTAGGGCTAGGGCTAGCACTGTTAGTGCTTTAGGGCTAGGCCTAGGGCTAGAGCTTTTAGGGCTTTATGGCTAGGGCTATGTCTGTTAGGACTTTAG
>NW_006425075.1:0-1201 GCF_000296735.1 Chrysochloris asiatica | reverse complement strand
ACCCTGCAAGCCTGCCTCCATGGTCGTCAGCACATAGCCCTTCTCCTTCTCTGGGACTAAAGTCCCCATCTGCTCCATCTCTCCATGTCATCATCTCTACCTCCATCTCTGGTGTCACTGCTTCTGTGGGTAGGGGCCCGCTCTCTACTCTTCTCCCTTGATGGTCCCAGGGACCTCCGCTCCTAGACTGCAAAGTCAATCACTCCCCTCCTTTTGCTACAAAAAGTCTACCTTTACATTTCAAACCCACACAATCAGTCTGATAACAATTATTCACTACTGTATTACAAGAGACTTATCTGCATCTCCTTTCATCAGCCCCACCCAGAGAGATTGGATACTACTCAATGGAGATTCTACCTTTCTCTGTGCCCTCTGTATCTAGGCTCTCTCTTGAAAGCTTATAAGCCAGTCACTTCTTGCCTTTGTAGACTGCCCCCTCCCATTTTGGGTAGCGAATGTCCAAGTTGCCCATCCCTGTCTACTCTGTTTATGGAGGAGGTGGGAATGATCCTCGCTATAGAGATTATTCCCTCTTATGAGCTACTGCATCTATAGGTGTAGGTCAAGTTTATCAAATTGTTTCAGATTACTCTTTTTTCCCTCTTCTTTCTTCTTTTAGTTGAGCTCTGATCATCCAGTCATTGAAGCCAGGTCATGTGGGTATTATCTGCAAGTGTGGGTGTATTGTGCATATGGCCTCTCTTCTTATCAGCTGGACTCTTCACTCTTCATTCTAGTCCTCTATGGCTATGTCACTGACTCTGGGCCCAAGAGTCTCCAGGTCTTGCCACACTGCTGGCCAACCAGGTCTCCACCCGGGTTCACAAGAGTCTGTTGAATGTTGTAGGGCTTAGCTTGCAACTTCATTGCTATTTTCCCCTCACTTTCCCTTATCTGTGACAAACGTGGTCACCAATCAGAGTGTGTATTCTATTGCCAGGGAAATCAAGATTCAAAAGACAGACAAGCATCTTAACATTATTTCCCCCCTTTTCCCATTCCAACCATATCTCAATCCTTGTATCCTAGAGCCCTGTTGTTCCAAGGTTGTGCATACATCATTATTTATCTCTGTCCCACTTAGCCCATGCAAACCTGCCTAATTGTTTCACTGTATGCTTTGTTTTTCCATTACCCTCCCCCTTCTTATGTATTGCCCCCCCTCCCTAGCACACAAACTATCCTGTGTCTATTCCCT
>NW_006425074.1:0-1214 GCF_000296735.1 Chrysochloris asiatica | reverse complement strand
TCCATTTAGTGCAGTCTATTTTATCCTGTAATCTACCTGACCTTCTGACCATCTGGATTTCTGTTCCTATGTGTTTACCTTCTTTTACATTGTAATTGTTTTGATCATGGACCGACTTCCCAGATTCTCTGAGTTTGTTCTTATAGTTTTGTTCTTTTTTCGACTCTTCCTTCTGTTGATTTAATTCTGGGAGGTGCTGCGACGTATGTCAATCTCTAGTTGTTGTCTGTTCTTGTTGGTTCTCAGTCCACAGAACTCCCTTAAGGATGTTTTATGGTGCAGGGCTGGCTTTGGAAAAATCCCTTAGTTTCTTTTTATCTTGGAATGTTTTGATGACACCATCTTATTTGATTAATAGCTTTGCTGGATAAAGGATTCTTGGTTGGCTTTTTTTTTTTTTTTCCTTTCAGGGTTTTATTTGTCTCCTCATTGCCTTCTTGCTTGCATGGTTTCTGCTAAGAGATCCAAGTTTAATCTGACTTGCTTGCCTTTGTAGGTAACACTTCTGTTTTCCCTAGCTGCTTTCAGGAATGTCTTCCTATCTTTGATTTTGGAGAGCTTGATTATGATATGTTTCAGTGATTTTCTTTTGGGCTCTATCCTTCCAGGGGTTCGTTGAGCTTCTTGAATGTTTATCTTTTCACTTTTCAGGGTGCTAGAGAAATTTTCTTCCAGCAGTTCTTCAACTCTTTCCTCTGTGGACTTGTGTGATTCTTCTTGTTCTGGAATGCCAATAATTCTTAGGTTATTCCTCCTTATGTTGTCCAACATGAATGTTAGACCTTTTTCATATTTTTTTACCCTTTTTTATGTTTGCTCTTCTATCTTAGTGGTATTGACAGATTTGTCTTCCAGATTACTGGTTCTGCCTACCATCTCTTCTATTCTACTCCTTTGCCCTTTCAGAGTATTGTCTGTTTCTGATATTCTACTATTGATTGTTGGGACCTTTTTCTGTAAGTTTTGAATTGTTTCCAATGCTCTATCTATCTTATTTGATTGTACCTTTAGCACTTTCCTGACTTCTTCCTTATTTTTCTCAACTCTATTGTAAAGTGTTTTGAAACATTTTGTAATCATGTTTCTGAATTCCTTCTCAGGCATTTCCAAGGCCTGCCCTCCTTCCAGAATGTAGTCCAGGTCTACCTCTAGGTCATTTGTCTCAGACATTTTATCTTGTCTCTGGACATGTGTTGATATGGCCAACTGCTTTT
>NW_006425073.1:0-1252 GCF_000296735.1 Chrysochloris asiatica | reverse complement strand
AGTCCAGTGATTATCCTACAGCGCCACCAGTGCTCTGTTGTAACCTATCAAACCACTTTTAAAAAAGGAAAGAAAAAAAAAAAAACAACCAAACAAGCTGCTGTTGAGTTGATTCCTACTCATAGTGCCCTAATAGAACAGGCTAGAGCTGCCACAGAGTTTTCAAGGTTGAAATCTTTACCTAAACAGAGTGCCTCAGCACTTGATGTATTCAAACTGCCTGCTGTTTGGTTAGCTGACAAGCAGACAAGCTAACCATTTGGTTATCAGACAAGTGACCATTAGGTCACTAGGGATCCTTATCATACCCATGTTGTTGTTGTTCAGTACTGTTGTGACAGTTCCAACTCATAGTGAACCTGTATAGGGCTTCTGAGCTGTAAATCTTTGTGGAGCAGAGTGCCTCATATTACTCCTGCTAGCTGGTAGGCTCCAACTGTCAACTTTGTGGTTCATAATCCAGTGTTTATCCTACAGAATCATTACACATAAAATCTCATCTTAGCATCTGAGAAATAAAACTATATTTTCCTTATAAAATAAATCCCTAGAATTAACAATCATATCAAATAGTTTGTTTTTCCTGTTAGGCATCTCCTAAGATGCAAGTTTCAGATAAGTATAGTTCTCCTTATAAAATTCTACAATAAGAAAAGAAACAATCCCACACCCCATCTCTAATTAAATATATATATTTGTTGTTGTTGTTAAGTGCCACCAAGTTGATTCTGACACATATTGACCCTGTGTATTTCCAAGGAGCAGCTGGTGAGCTTGAACCACCAATCTTGTTGTTCAAACGACTTTGCAGTCTGATGTACTGGCCCACAGCGCCACACCAGAACTAATCAGTTAAATTTTTTGAATATGTTTAAAATATTTTAAAAAGTAATCTTTCATATTATTTTATATAATCTACATTTAATACCAAGCCATGGTATTTTCAATAGTCTCATAAGCATGCTAAAGTTGGACAATGAATATGGAAGACCATAGAATAATTGATGCATTTGAGTTATGATATTGGAGAAGAATATTAAAAGTGTCATTGACAGCTAGAATAAAAAACAAATCTGTGTTGGAAGAATTACAGCCTGAATGCTCCTTAGAAGCCAGGATCGCAAAACTTCTTTTCTTAGATTTCAGATATATTATCAGAAAAGACCAAATCCTGGAGAAGGCAAAATGGAGGGTCAGCAAAAAAAAAAAAAAAGAAGAAGAAGACCCCCCCCAATGAGAGGGATTGGTACAG
>NW_006425072.1:0-1294 GCF_000296735.1 Chrysochloris asiatica | reverse complement strand
TTGAAAAACAAAACTGCAAGTCTCTATCTCACTTTTGAAAAGTTTAAATAAAACAGTGATTTTGGTCATTTCTGATTTTCAAAATATGTTTAGCCTCTTCCTCCTCCCCACAAAACTAGAGTACAAACTAGAGATTTTTTTCTCATTTCCTGTCCTTTTTATGTTGGTGTTGTTAAGTGCCATCAAGTCAGTCTGACTCATAATGACCCTGTGGAGGATTTCTGAGGAGCAGCTAGTGGGTTTGAACCACTAACATTGCTGTTAGCAGTTCAGTGAATGTCTTTCAGTGCCACACAGGGCTCCAGAAATGATTCAATCACAAAAGGACAAATGGTGCACAAGCCCACTTTTAAGAAATTACAAGATTAAGTATATATAAAGAGACCAGTTTTCATTGGTCGTTACCAGCAATGGTGGGAAGGAGAGGGAGAGTAGTCATTTTTTGGTTAAGGTGCCGGAACTGTAGCACCAAAGTGAATGAAGTTTGCATAACTTGGTTAGTATAACTGATGCCACTAAATTATCCATAGGGACAAAAGATGAATTCAGAAATACCATCATACATAATTTCACAGCAACAAAAACAAAAATAGATGACAGGTTGATTAATTAATCAATTGACAGAATAAATCATATTGGAGCTGCAGGTGTGGATACTTCTCAGCTATAACCAATTACTTCACAGGATACATTTTCTTGCATTGAAGACTTAGGATCATAGTGGCATGGTTCAATTCAGACAACAGGGATAACTTAGTTCATAAAGTTCATGACCTATATCCTAGTTTGGTGAATAGCATCTGGAGATTTTAATGTGACTGACCATCTACGTAACAACTATTGTTCTCTGTCTGTCTAGAGTAAAAGATAATAAAGAAAATCCAAAGATCAGAGATAGAATTGGACTGCAGAACGGATTGTCTCCATGAGCCACACATTCCTATATCCTATCCTGAGACCAGAGAACTAGATGACACCATGCTACCACTGCTGACTGTTCTCATCAGGGTCAAATTGATGGATCTTGATAGAAAAGTGGGAAAAAATGTTGAACAGAACTTCAAATTTTCAAAGCATCCAGAGTTACTGGTTGGCTATTAGCTTGAGATACTCTAAACCTTAAACAGAAACTATCTCCTGAAATTACCTTATAACTAAAATTTTTTGTTGTTAAGTGCTGTCAAGTCAGTGCTGACTCATAGTGACTCTGTATAGGGTTTCTGAGGAGCAGCCAGTGGGTTTGAACCACTGATCTGTGGTTAGCGTCCAATGTCTATCCTACAGTACCACACCC
>NW_006425071.1:0-1192 GCF_000296735.1 Chrysochloris asiatica | reverse complement strand
GTACTATCTGCAAGTTTGGGTGTTCTTGTGCATCTCCCCTCACTTCATATCATGTGGATACTTCACTCTCAGCTCCAGCCCTCTGTGGCTATGTCCTTGTCCATGGGCTCAAGTGTCCCCAGGTCTCACCACACTTTGGACCAACCAGCCCTTCTTCTTCTCTCTCTCATCTTCAGGTCAACAGGAGTCTATGGAATGTGTTTGAACTCAGCCCATTTCTTCATTGCTGCCACTGCCTCTCTTCCACTCACCAGTAGACCAATGTGGTCACCAGCAAGTTTACATGCCTGCTCATGTGTTCCCTTGAGTTTCAGTCTTGGAGGTGAATTTGTCCTGAAGGGACTTGATTACTTGCCTTGATGGCTTCCCGGTGAACTACTTGCTTATTCTTATAGTAGCCAATCATACTGCCATTTTGTTTTGGGTTTTTCTTTGTGACCTTTCTTTAAAGATACATCTTCTGTCGCTCTAACTGTTACAGGCTAGTGTGCTTGTCCTTTCTAGTGGGAATGTCCCACCACAGAAGGTTCTGTATAGGACTCAGGATTCCACCTAAGGTCCTATATATTGCAAAGGCTCCGCAAGAGACCTATTTCACTGGGCAAGTTGTAGAACTCCTTGTAAGTATTCCAGTAAGTTATAGGCTGAAGATGGGCTTACAAGCTTTCTGTAATGGTTTCCTGACATTCCTTTCTATCCCACTCAAGTGTCATTTTACAATTCTAGGCAAGGGAAATCTCTGCGTTTTCCTCATCCTCTACAGGACTGGTGTCTGGCAGTAGACACAGGTACTTAGTTGTTGTTGTTGTTGTTAAGTGCCGTTGAGTTGGTTCCAACCCATAGCGACCCTGTACAAGGTTTCCGAGGGTGTAAATCTTTACGGGAGTAGAAAGTCACATCTTTCTCCCACAGAGCTGCTGGTAGTTTCGAACTGCTGACCTTTAGGTTCGCAGCTCTGGTAGCGGTAGCGTAGTGGTTACGAATCGGGCTGCAAACCTTAAGGCCAGCATTCGAAACTACCAGCCACGCCGCGGGAGAAAGATGAGGCGTTCTGCTCCTGTAAAGATTTACAGCCTCGGAAACCCTGTACAGGGTCGCTATGGGTCGGAACCGACTCGAGGGCACTTAACAACAACAACAACAAGGCAAGGGAAAACAATATTTATAAGGCAGTCATTCATCATAGTATTAT
>NW_006425070.1:0-1246 GCF_000296735.1 Chrysochloris asiatica | reverse complement strand
CTGCGTGTCACTGATTGTTACTGAATCTTCCTCAAATCCTGATGCCATATTCTTTTTCATATAATCCAGTTTCTTGGATTATTTGCTCATCATACAGATTCAATAAGTATGGTGAAAGGATAAAACCCTGATGCATATCTTTCCTGATTTTAAGTCATCTGATATCCCCTTGTTTTGTTCTGATGATTGTCTCTTGGTCTATGCACAGGCTCCTCATGAGCAAAATTAGGAGTTCTGGAATACTAATCTTTCAAAATGTTATCCATAGTTTGTTATGATCCACACAGTCAAAAGTCTTTGTTTTGTCAGTAAAGTACAAGTGGCACTGCAGGATAATGCACTGGACTTCAAGGTCAGTTTGAACACAACAGCTGCTCCTCGGAAACTCTATACAGAGTCGCTGTGAGTCAGAACTGACTTGATAGAACTTAACAACAACAAAAGATCTGAAGTCAATAATATCCCTGTTCCATATCCTCTTCTGAGGCTGGCTTGAATTTCTTGCACTTCCCTGTTGATGCACTGTTGCAATCCTTTTTAAATTGTTTTCAGCTAAAGTTTACATACATGTGATATCGATAATATTGTTTGATGATTTCCAAGCATTCTGTTCTTTTCCAGGAACCAGTCTCCCTTGATAACATGTCCAAAGTTCATGAGACAGAGTCTCTTCATCCTAGCTTCTAAGGGTCATTCTTTCTTGCATCTTTATTTTCCTTCCTTCTGCATATACTTTATGCCCTAAATCACCTGGAAAATCCACATCTCTATTCAAGTTGTAATGATGTTTGTGTCCAAAAAATCCTGCCATAATGTTATATGATTTTGCATTGTAACACATCATTACATCAGGGATATTGTACATGTCCTTCCTTCTGCCTGGACTTTTGGACAGCTCTTTCTCTGACTTTAATTATTATATGTAAATGTAATCTTCTCAGAATGATCTTCCCTCATCATTGGGCTGCTAACCTCAAGGTCAGCCATTCAAAACAACCAGTTGTTCCATGGGAGAAAGATGAGGCTTTCTGTTCCTGTAAAGATTTACAGCCTCAGAAACCCTGTACAGGATCGCTATGAGTCTGAAAAGACTCCATAGCACATCACCACCACCACCACCATCTCCCTGTTTAGAGTGAGACTATCCTTCCATGCATTCCATAGCATTTTACTCTGGTTTATCTTTCCTCATAGAATGTCTGCTACATGAAACCATAATGTGTATTAATTTCTGTATTTCTTTATA
>NW_006425069.1:0-1294 GCF_000296735.1 Chrysochloris asiatica | reverse complement strand
AAAGATTTGTTCCCTCTTCTGAGTTAATACATCCATAAGTATAGATCAAGTTCAACAAATTATAGCAGATTACTCTTTTCAACCTCTTCTTTATTCTTCTAGTTGAGTTCTGATCATCCAGACATTGAAGCCAGGTCAAGTGGGTACTATCAACAAGTATGGGTGTTCTTGTGCATCTCCCCTCACTTCATATCAGCTGGATGCTTCTCTCCACTCTAGCCCTCTGTGGCTATGTCACTATCTCTGGGCTTAGGAGTCTCCAGGTCTTGCCATACTGCTGGCCAACCTGATCTCAACCCGGGTTTGTAGGACTCTATTGAATGTGGTCGGACTTAGCTCACAACTTCTTTGTTGTTTTTCCCCTCTTCCCCTTATCGGTGACCAATGTGGTCTCCAGCCAGACCACATACCTGCTCCATTATTCCCCTTGAGTCTTAGTCTTGGAAGGGGGTTTTCCCTGAGGGGACCCGGCTACTTGCCTTGTTCGCTCCTGGGAGAACAGCTTGCTTGTTCTTGTAGTAGTCAATCAGACTGCTGTTATTGTTTTTTTATTTTTCCTTCCAATCTTTCTTTCACAAAGAATCTTCTGTTCTTCTAGCCACTCCAGGCTGGTATACTTGCCCATTCAAGTTGAAATTTCTGACCTCAGAAGATTCTGGATGGGGTTCCAGATTCCACCTAGGATCTTATGTAATGCAGAGACTCCGCAGGAAGCCTCCTTCACTGGACATGTTGTAGCCCCATTTTAGGTATTCCAATCAGTTATCACCAGCTCCTCCTCAGAAACCCTATACAGGGTTGCTATGGGTCGGAACTGACTCAATGGTACTTAACAACAACAAGAAGAATCAATTATAGACAGAAGACAGACTTACAAGCTTTCCATGGTGATGTTTCTGGCTGTTCCTTTCTCTCCCCCTCAAGTGTATATTTTACAATTGTATGCAAGGGAAACCAAAATTCAAAAGACAGCAAAGCATCTTAACATTATTTCCCCTCTTTCACCCATTCAAACTATGCCTCAATCCCTGTATCCCAGAGTCCTGTTGTTCCAAGGTTGTACATAAATCATTATTTACCTCCGTCCCACTTGTTGTTGTTGTTAAGTGCCATTGAGTAGATTCTGACCCATAGTGACCCTGTATAGGGTTTCCAAGTAGCAGATGGTGAATTTGAACCTCCAAACTTACAGTTCAAACGACTTTGAAGTCTGATGCATTAGCCCACAGCACCACACCAGGACTCCTCTGTCCCACTTAGCCCATGCAAATCTGCCTAACTGTTCTCCCAGCTG
>NW_006425068.1:0-1292 GCF_000296735.1 Chrysochloris asiatica | reverse complement strand
GTCATGGAGACTGATGTATACACCTCCATTAGTCCATTGGACTCATTGATTCCAAGAGTCTTCAGTTTTCATCACTCTTCCTTCCGGACAGGGAGAGACTAATAGGTGATCTTAGATGACCGGTGTGATGCTGTATGACAAGCCGCAGATGGCTAACCACAAATGTGGCAGTTCAAAATCAATGTTCAATTCTTGAAAACTTTATACAGTGTTGCTATGGGTTGAAACCGACTCAATGACACTTAACAATAACAACAACAACAATAACATGAGCTTTCAAGATTCCATTCATTATTCAGCGAATAGGATATAGAACATTGTCATTATGGAATATGCTATTCAAATTGATCATGGTGCCCCTGAGGCTACGGTCCTGAGCCCTCAGGCCCAGCAACTCATTTCCTCATGTTTTTGGTAATGTCTAAGGAGTTTTATGGTGTGGTGCCGTAGGGTCAGCACTGGCCTGCGAACCACTAGGTCAGTTGTTCAAAACCACCAGCTGCTCCTTCTATGAGTCAGAAAAGATTCAATGGCACGTAACAACAACAACAATAAGTATGTTCCAACACATTCATGAATATTTTTACAGCAAAGATAAAATGTTGTTTGTTGTTGTTAAGTATCATGCAGAGTCGGTTCTGACCCATAGTGACCCTGCACAGGGATTCCAAGGCTGTAAATCTTTACAGGAGCAGAAAGCCTCATCTTTCTCCCACGGAACAGCTGGTAGTTTTGAACTGCCTACTTTGAGGTTAGCAGCTCAATTCTTAACCACTATGCTACCTGAGCAATACTCATGTATAAATGTCCTATCAAAACTTTATATGTTAGTGGGTATACGTCCACTCTTCTTCCCATATGCATTTAACCTATGTATCTGTACACTGGCCTACCCCTCGATTACTTATTGTAAGGTGGTATATCTAACAGTATTTACTTCTATTCCCATTTAACTCTTGCATTTCACCATGTATCTTCCTTTACTTTAATCATTGTTCTGCATATTGTTTTACCCATAACTCAAAGTGACACGTCTACTGTCTAACCAGTGAATTCCTCTCCCTTCAATTCACTTCTGATAACCACTAATGAATGCTTCTTTTAGCATGAAAACCTTTTCTTGACTTTTAAAAATAATGTTCTCATACAATTTTTGTCCTTTTGTGATTGATTAATTTCTTTCAGCATAATGTCCTCCAGGTTCATCTATGTAAAGAGGTGTTTTGCAGAGTCGTCATTATTCCTCAACAATGCATAGTATTCCATGGAGTGTATATACCAATGCTAACTTA
>NW_006425067.1:0-1294 GCF_000296735.1 Chrysochloris asiatica | reverse complement strand
CGAGACCCAGAGCTCTTTTTGAGTTACCAGTGAAACACTGGAGAAAATGACTCCCCCACTACTTTTAAGCCAGAAATGCCTTGGAAAGCTTTATGAATTCGTATGCATTTGTCCTTCAACACTGCAAGTATGCCTGGATTCTCTTCCATAATGTTGAGAGCCTCAATTGCAGCAGCAGCTAACAGGGGAGGTAATGAAGCTGAGAAGCAGTAGCCCTGGCCAGAAAGTCGCTGCCACAACAGACGCCCCTGATAGAAGCAAGAGAGTTCTCCATGTTTGTACTGATAAGATCAATATTGTCAATATTGATTCCAAAATACTCCGTGACTCCTCGGCCACGATCTCTGAGAACTCCAAATGAGAGGCTCTCCTCCAGAAAGATTCATGATTTGTATTTATATTTTAATTTCACCTATTCTGGAAGAGGACAAATAGTTCCAGTATTAATATATAAGCCTTCCACCACAATGAAACGGCAAGTTACGCAAACCTTCTGAGGAATCTTTTGATCTTCAATCTCTTGTTCTTTTAGCAGTCGCTCCAGGTCAGCCATATCATTATGTTTAAATAATTTAATGACACTATGTGATGCCTGTAATCCTTTCTGAATAGCAAAGCAGGCAGCTCTATCTACAAACACAATGTCCCCTCTCTTAGCGTAAGCAGGAATAGCACTGGCAATGGTGGCAAATCCATATGAATATATAATGGCCTCTTCTGTTTTCATAAATTTTGCTAGGCGATCTTCCAAGTCCAAGTGCACATCTTATCTCTAGAGTTATCCAACAATCTAAGAAAATTAAATGAGGCAAACTTTATACATTCTTTTTCATTCACCACAATGTAGTGGCTTGGAGGTCCTGAAAAGATGTAGTGCAGAGCAGGGTGGTCTTTGGAGATAGGAGGAACAAGGGGTTCTGGCTGCCACTCTTCAATCAATTCTTTTTCCTTGACTGTAAGATCTGATCATTCTTGTAATTTGTAAGTTTTATTATCCAGAATATTAGAATTCCTTACAAAATAAGATGGTAAGCAGGAGCCTCATAGAGCTCCTGGACCATTTCCCAATACCCACTGCTCTGTGACAGTCGCCATAGCCCTTAAAATATCTTTAACAAGAGCAAAAAGTATCTTTATTAGAGACCTTAGGTGCACTTAATCCAAGCCATGATGTTTTCAATAGTTTTGTATGCATATGAAAGTTGGACAATGAATAAGGAAGACCACAGAGGAATTGATGCATTCGAGTTATGTTGACAGTCAAGTACCAGCAACTGTCAGAAGAACAAATAAA
>NW_006425066.1:0-1294 GCF_000296735.1 Chrysochloris asiatica | reverse complement strand
CAGCACTTAGCAACAGTAATAAAGAATGATTATGGTATGAAAATAAGAAGCTCTGGTAGTGTAGTGGTTACGAATCAGGCTGCGAACCTTAAGGGGAGCGGTTCGAAACTACCAGCTGCTCCGCGGGAGAAAGATGAGGCTTTCTACTCCCGTAAAGATTTACAGCCTCGGAAACCCTGTACAGGGTCGCTATGGGTCAGAACTGACTCGACAGCACTTAACAACTTAACAAGCATAATTTTATTAAGAAATTATCTTCAAGTTTACTTATTCAGGCTTGTTGTTGATTTAATTTTACTCCTTTGCACTTCTGATGTTTATTGTTCATTTTTTAAATCGTTAGTATTTGTTTTCAGGATTTCCATATGCAGTTTTTGTTTATTTGTTCTTGTAGTGTTTTCCTATATTCTTTCTTGTTTTCCTTGATGTTTCTCTCAACCTGTTGAACTTTCTCTTGAATTATTTTTCAGGTAGTTCTGATGCCCTTTCTTCCTTGAAACCTTTTCCTGGCCCTGCATTCTGGTCACTTTTTTGAACCACTGTGTTTTATATCTTTTTGCTCAGCAGAAATTGTTGCCTCCATGACATTGGTATATGGTGATCTGGTATCATAGTGGTTACAAGTTGGGCTGCTAATCTCACGATCAGCAGTTTGAAACTACCAGTGGTTCCATTTGAGAAAGATGAGGCTTTCTGCTCCCGTGAAGATTTACAGCCTCAGAAACCCTATACAGTTGGAACCGAATCCATGACACATAACATAACCATCACCACCAAGATATTGGTGTTGTTGTATTTGTATTTAATTGGTGGTTTATTTTAGTGTGTTCCTAGGCACTCACTCACTGCCTTCTGGTGATGTACTTAGAGAATCAAAGTATATGTACGGTTCTCTGTTCATGCAACACAGTTCAGAATTTGTTTGGCTATGTTGGTTATTATCCTTGGTTAAGTGTATACCAGCTGGTATTGGCTTTTGCCCAATGGAAGGACCTGCAGAGGGTATAGTTGTGCCTGGATTGTATGAGCAAGTTGCTATCTCCATCAAGTGAGGCAAGAAGAGAAAATACACACACAAAAGACAAAAGCAAAATTAAGAAGCCACAGTGAAATAGAAAATAATAAAGAAAAAAAAAAAAAAAAAAAGAAAAGAATTTAAGAAAACAAACAAACCAGGCAACACATATGAAAAAAAAAAATACAATAACCAGAATGAGAAAAGAGGAAAAAAAAGAATAGAAACCAGACAAACTGCAGAGAAAGAAAAGCACTAATCACAAACAGGTCATGGTAT
>NW_006425065.1:0-1234 GCF_000296735.1 Chrysochloris asiatica | reverse complement strand
ATTTTAGTAATCTCATTTTAGTAAAATTTGAGCTTTTAGTACATTTGTGTTTAATGTAATACTGATTTATTTGGATTAAATTCATTCTCTGTTTCTATTTGGTTTTCATTTGTCCCTTTGTTTCTTTTTCCCTCTCCTTCTTGCTACCTTTTGGGTTGTTGTTGGTGGTATTTAGTGCTGTCGAGTCAATTTTGACGCATAGTGACCCTGTATAAAGTTGCCAATGAGCAGCTGGTGAGTTTGAACCACTGACCTTGCTGTTCAAACCAACCTTATGGTCCAGGGTTTATCCTACAGTACTGCACCAAGATTTGATTGATTTGGGATTAATCAAGTTTTAAAAATTATTCCACATTTCCCCCTATTGAACTTGTTGGTTGTATATTCTTTACAAGTAGGTATCAGCTAAATATTAGTTTTGACTTTGTTTGGAATATATATTAGCGATAATCATGTTCAGATCTCCATATAGCTCAGGTTAAAAAAAACCTCACAATTTTTGGTATCCTTTAATCCAGTGATTTTCAAACTCATATGACTATGGGTCACTCTGGGGAGGGTGGACAGGACTTTCAGAACGCAGAATTCTTGAAGCATCACATATCCAGAGCTCTAGTCAAACTGCATGTCTTTAGGTTGTTTCTAAGGAAGTTACATTTTGATAATCTTTGATGAAAATTTGCAGAGACTTTGGAATTATGTAATAGAGCAGAAACCAGCATAACCCAAAAACTAAGCCTCTGCCATTTATAATGGCCCTATATAAGGTTTGTGTTCATCTTACGGGTGCAGATAGCTCTCCTTCTCCCGGGGAGTGGCTAGTGGGTTTTGAACAGACCACCTTAAGGAGCCTTGGTAATGTAGATTACAAACTGGGCTGCCAGCCGTAAGGTCAGTAGTTTGAATTTACCAGTTGGTCCATGGGAGAATGAGGAGGCTTTCTGCTCCTGTAAAGATTTACAGCCTCAAAAAACCTATACAGGATCTCTGTGAGTTGGAACCTACTCAGCACACAACCACCACTACCACCGCCTTGTGGTTAGCAGTCAAAGGTGACACTAGGGTTACTTTGCAAGCAGTATGGTAGTTCTACTGCTGCCTGCAGTTTGGGAGTTACTCCAGGGGAATGTATGTATGCTTAACTTTGTCCTGCAGAATCTAAGGATCCCATCTAAGAAGTTAAACCTGGGAAGATAACTCACCTGTACCAGGAGGTTGGCTGAAAAAAAAAAAA
>NW_006425064.1:0-1294 GCF_000296735.1 Chrysochloris asiatica | reverse complement strand
TATACGATGGATTATGTTGTCGTTTTTCTAATGTTGAACCATCCTTGCATCCCTGATATGAATCTCACTTGATCATGATGTATTATCTTTTTGATGTGCTGCTGGATTCTGTTGGCTAGGATTTTGTTGAGAATTTTTGCATCTATGTTCATGAGGGATATTGGTCTATAATATTCTTTCTTAGTGACATCTTCCCCTGGTTTTGGTATGAGGATTATGTTTGCTTCATAAAATGTATTAGGAAGTTTTCCTTCCTCTTCTATATTCTGGAATAATTTGAGTAGAATTGGCGACAGCTCATTCCTGAATGTTTAGTAGAACTCACCCGTGAAGCCATCGGGGCCTAGATGTCTTTTGGTTGGGAGTTTTTTGATGACCTGATCAATTTCTTCTTTTGTTATGGGTCTGTTCAGGTTTTCTACTTCACTGTGTGTAAGTTTAGGGAGGTCCTGTTTTTCTAAAAATGTATGCATCTTTCCTAAGTTTTCAAATTTGTTGGAGTACAGCTTTTCATAGTATTCTGTTATTATTCTTTTGATTTCGTTTGGCTCTGTTGTGACATCACCCATGAGGTTTCTAATGTGTGTTATTTGTGTCTTCTCCATGGTTTCTTTTGTTAGGTTTGCCAACGGTCAGTCAATTTTGTTAATCTTTTCAAAGAACCAGCTTCTTGTCCTGTTGATTCTTTC
Organism: Chrysochloris asiatica; assembly: GCF_000296735.1. Taxonomy (NCBI): domain Eukaryota; kingdom Metazoa; phylum Chordata; class Mammalia; order Afrosoricida; family Chrysochloridae; genus Chrysochloris; species Chrysochloris asiatica. Next base: position 605 of record NW_006425064.1, on the reverse strand, counting down.
TATAGTTTTTTTGTTTTCTGTCTCATTTATTTCTGCTCTAATCTTTATTATTTCTTTTCTTTTGGTGGCTGTAGGTTCCCACTGTTGGTCTATTTCTATTGTTGTACATGCTGTGTTAATGTGCTAATTTTGGTTCTTTCTTCTTTTTGGATGTGTGCATTTATTGCAATAAATTGTCCACTCAGCACTGCTTTCACTGTCTTCCAAAGATTTTGGTATATTATGCTTTCATTCTCATTTGTTTCTAGAAACTTAGTGAGTTTACATTTAATTTCTTCTACTACCCAGTCACTTTTCAGCAGTGTGTTATTCAGTTTCCATGTATTTGACTTTATTTACTTGGTCTTCCTATTGTTGATTTCTAATTTGATAGCATTGTGGTCTGAGAAGATGCTTTGTAGTATTTTGTTATTTGTAAATTTATGGAGATTTGCTTTGTGGCCTAAGACATGGTCTATTCTGGAGAATGTTCCATGTGCACTGGAAAAGAATGTGTATTGTGCTGTTGTTAGGTTGAATGCTCTGTACACATCTATGAGGTCCAGTTGGCTGATTGTATTGTTTAGTTCTTTTGTGTCTTTGTCAAGTTTCTTTCTGGTTGTTCT
>NW_006425063.1:0-1295 GCF_000296735.1 Chrysochloris asiatica | reverse complement strand
AACAACAAGGAAGACCAGTTAATACCACTATTATTCAAATTTATGCACCAACCACTAAAGCCAGTGAGGATGAAACTGAAGAATTCTACCAACTTCTTCAGTCTGAAATTGACCAAACAAGCAATCAAGATGTATTGATAATTACTGGCAATTGGAATGCAAAGGTTGGAAACAAAGAGAAAAGATCAGTGGTTGGAAAATATGGCCTTGGTGATAGAAATGATGCTGGAGATCGCATGATAGAATTTTGCAAGACCAATGACTTCTTCACTGCAAATACCTTTTAAAAACAATGGAAAAGATGACTATACACATGGACCTCACCAGATGGAATACACAGATATCAAATTGACTACATCTGTGGAAAGAGATGGTAGAAAAGCTCCATGTCATCAGCCAAAACAAGGCCAGTGGCACACTGTGGACCAGATCATCAATTGCTCATATGCAAATTCAGGCTGGAGAGAGGGAGCAGCTGAGGACTCTAAATTCATGGAAAGAGAGGTACTGAGAGCTGGCAGTCAGGAGGCATGCTTGCAGAATGTGCCCTTCAGTGGTTTAAATTATTATATATGCCTGAGTGTTTTTTTTTTTTTTTTTCTTTTAAAAGTGCTAAAACGATTAGAGAGAAAAACTGTTAACTGATGGTACATGGAGAGGATTATAATCATTGTAACGTAACAAAGGATATGATTTGTTGCATGTAAAACTGATGATCTGCCCTGTAAACTTTCACTCAATTCACAATAAAAACTTAAAAAAAAAAAAGATGGAAGAAATATATACACAGAGTCATTGTACCAAAAGAAATTGTTGATGTTTAACCATTTCAAGAGGTAGCATATGATCAAGAGCCAATGATACTGAGGAAGAAGTCTAAGGTGCATTGAAGGCACTGGCAAAGAACAAGGCACCAGGAACTGATGGAATACAAGTAGAAATCTTTGAACAAAGTGAGGCAGCACTGGAGAACCTCACTTATTTATGCCAAGAAATTTGGAAGACAACTACCTGGCCAATTGACTGAAAGAGATCCATATTTGTGCCCATTCCAAAGAGAGGTGACCCACTGGAATGCGGAAATCACTGATATCCATGAGTAAAGTTTTACTAAAGTTAATACAAAAAATGCCTTTGAGTTGTGGTGTTGGAGGAGAGTACTGAAAGTGCCATGGACTGCCAAAAGAACCAATAAATCTGTTTTGGAGGAAGTGCAGCCAGAGTGCTCCTTGGAGGCCAGGATGGCTAAACTTCGTCTCTCCTACTTTGGACATATTGTCTGGAGGAAACAATCG
>NW_006425062.1:0-1294 GCF_000296735.1 Chrysochloris asiatica | reverse complement strand
TGTGTGTGTGTGTGTGAATTGAGTGAAAGTTTATAGGACAGATCATCAGTTTTACATTAAAAAGATCATATACTTTGTTTCATTACAATGGTTATAATCCCCTCCATGTACTATCAGTTAACAGTATTTCTCTCTATGCATTTTAGATTTTTTAAGTTTTTAAACACTCAGCCATCTATAATTTTTAAACCACCAAAGGGCACATTCTGCAATTCTGTCTCCTGGCCACCAGCTCTCAGTCCCTCTCTTTCCATGAATCTATAATTCTTAGCTGCTTCCTGTCTCCATGTCCCAATCTCTGCCTCCATCTCTGGTGTTGCTGCTTCTCTGGATAAGGTCTCACATTCTGCTTGTGCTCTTCTCCTGTGTTGGTCCTATGGTCCTCTGTTTCTGGACTGTAAGATTAACTACTCCCCTGTTTTTGTTACAAACTTCTACCTTTACAATTGTGACAGTCACAATTAGCCACAATAATGATTATTAACTATTGAGTCACAAGAATCTTATCCCCTTCTCTTTTTACCAGACCCATTTAAACAAGTTGAAAACTATTCATTGGGGATTCTATCTTCCCCCACACACTCTTAACCTAAACTCCCTTTTGAAAACTTGTAAGCCAGTCACTTCATGCCTTTATCATCCCCTCAATTTAGGTAGCCGATGCCTAAGTTGCCTGTCCCTATCTACTCTGTGTACAGAGGGGATAACATTGATACTTGATGTGAAGATTCCTTCCCTCTCTGTTGGTGTTTTGAGCTACTACCTCCATAAATATAGGTCAAGTTCATCAAATTGTACCAATTTACCCTCGTTTCCTATTGCTATAATTTGATGAACTTGACCTACACTCATGGAAGTAGTAGCTTAAAATACCAACAGAGAGAGAAGGAGTCTTCATATCAAGTATCAATGATTTCCTCTCTGTATACAGAGTAGATAGGGACAGACAATTTAAACATTGGCTGCCTAAAATGAGGGGGCAATAAAGGCACGATGTGACTGGCATACAAGGTTTCACGAGGGAGTTTAGTTTACAAGTGTTGGGGGAAAGATAGAGTCCCCACTGAATAGTTCTCATCTTGTCTAGATGAGTCTGGTAAAAGGCTATGAGAATAAGATTCTTATGATTCTGTAGTGAGTAATTGTTCCTCCACCACTCATCTGTCAGTTTGTCATACTGTGGTGGCTTGTGAGTTGCTATGATTCTGAAAGCTTTGCCACTGGTCTTTTAAACACCAGCGGGGTCACCCATGGTGGATAGATTTCAGATGAGCTTCCAGATGAAGATATACTA
>NW_006425061.1:0-1294 GCF_000296735.1 Chrysochloris asiatica | reverse complement strand
CTGAAATGGACTGGTATTGGCCATTTTGAATCTGACAACCACATGGTTTACTATGCCAGGAATGACAAATTGAAGAGGAATAGTGTTGCATTCATTGTCAAAAAGAACATATCCAGATCAGTCATGAGGTACAACGCTGTCTGTGAAAGGATACTATCAATGCACCCACAGGGAAGACTAGTTAATAAAACTATTATTCAAATTTACGCGTGAACCACTAAAGCCAGTGAGGATGAAATAGAAGAATTCTATCAACTTCTTCAATCTGCAATCAATCAAACATGCAATGAAGATGTATTGATCATTATTGGTGATTGGAATGTAAAGGTTGGGAGAAAAGAGAAAGGATCAGTAGTTGGAAAATATGGCCTTGATGATAGAAACGATGCTGGAGAATGCATGATAGAATTCTGCAAAACCAATGATTTGTTCATTTCAAAAACCTTCTTTACACAGCATGAGAGACAACTATACACATGAACCTCAAAAGACGGAATACATAGAAATCAAATTGACTACATCTGTGGAAAGAGAAGATGGAAAAGTTCCATATTATCAGTGTAAACAAGGCCAGGCACAGACTGTGGAACAGACCATCAATTAAAGTTCGCGAGAGCTAAAATATGACCTTGAAAATATTCCACCTGAATTTAGATATCAGCTGAAGAACAGATTTAATACATTAAACACTAAATACCAAAGACCAGTAGAGTTGTGGGATGACATCAAGAACATCATACATGAAGAAAGCAAAAAGGCATTGAGAAGAAAAGAAAGAAGGAAAAGGTCAAAATGGATGTCAGAAGACACACTGCAACTTGCTCTCCAGCATAGAGATGCTAAAGCAAATGGAAGAAATGAGGAGGTCCAGATCAGCTCGAGAAGATAAAGCCAAATATTACAACAAAATGTACAAAGATCTGGAATCAGAAAACCAAAAGGAAAAACATGCTAAGCATTTCTCAAGCTGGGGGAACTGAAGAAAAAAATTCAAGCCTCGACTTCCGTTATTGAAAAATTCTCTAGGCAAATTATTGAATGATGCAGAAAGCATCAAGAGAAAATGGAAGGAATACATAGAGTCACTGTACCAAAAGGAAATGGTTAATATTCAACTGTTTCAAGAGGTAGCATATGATCAAGAGCCAATCATACTGAAGGAGGAAGTCCAAGGTGCATTGAAGGAATTGGCAAAGAACAAGGCACCAGGAAATGATGGAATAAAAATGGAAATATTTCAAGAAAGTGAGGCGGCACAGGAGGCACTCACTCAACTCTGCCAAGAAATTTGGAA
>NW_006425060.1:0-1294 GCF_000296735.1 Chrysochloris asiatica | reverse complement strand
CCATAATATCCATATACAGAGAGCTAGCTACATGGCAGAATAGTGCAAAATTTACATATACAGAGTTCTAGCTACATGGCATATGAGTCCTATGTGTCCATATACTGAGATCTAGCTACATGGCAGAGTAGTCTAATATTTCCATATACAGAATACTAGCTTTATGGCAGATGAGTCCAATATGTCCATATACAGAGAGTTAGGTACATCTTAGATGAGTTCAATATATGTATATAGAGGACTAGCTACAAGGCAGATGAGTCCAACTTGTTCATACAGAGAGAGATGGCTACATGGCTGATGAGTCCAATATGTCCATGTACAGATAGCTAGCTACATGAAAGACAAGTCCAATATATTCATATACAGGGATCTAAGAACATGGCAGGTCAATCTAACATATCCATGCACTGAAAGCTAGCTACATGACCAATGAGTCCAAAATGTTCATATACAGAGATCTAGCTACGTGGCAGATGATCCCAAAGTGTCCATATACTCAGAGTTAGCTAAATGGCAGGTGAGTCCAACATGTCCATATACATGGCTGATGAGTCCAACATGTCCATATACAGAGAGCTAGCTACATGACCAATGAGTCCAAAATGTTCATATACAGAGAGCTAGCTACATGGCAGGTGAATCCAATATGTTCATACTCAGAGATCTGGCTATATGGCTGATGAGTCCAACATGTCCATATATAGAGAGTTAGTGACATATCAGACAAGTACAATATGTTCATATATAGGGCACTACTTACATGACAAATCAGTCCAACACATCCATGCTCAGAGAGCTACCTACATGGCAAAGTAGTGCAACATTTCCATATACAGAGTTAAAGCTATATGGCAGATGAGTCCAATGTGTCCATATACTGAGAGCTAGCTTCATGGCAGAGTAATCCAACATGACCAAATATAGAGTACTAGCTACATGGCAGATGAGTTCAACATGTCCTTATACTGAAAGTTAGCTACATGGCAGATGAGTCTAACATGTGTATATATAGAAGACTAGCTACAGGGCAGATGAGTCCAATGTGTTCATACAGAGAAACAGGCTACATGGCTGGTGAGTCCAACATGTCTATATGCAGACAAGCTACATGGCAGACAAGTCCAATATGTTCATATACTCAGAGCTACCTACTTGGCAGATCAGTCAAACATATCCATGTACAGAGAGTTAGCTACATGGCAGACGAGTCCAAAATTTCAATATACAGAGATCTAGCTACTTGGCAGAGTAGTGTAAAATTTCCATTTACAGAGTTCTCGCTATATGTCAG
>NW_006425059.1:0-1294 GCF_000296735.1 Chrysochloris asiatica | reverse complement strand
AGGGAGCAAAGAGGAGGGACCAGTAGTTGGAAAATTTGGACTTGGTGATAGAAATTATGCTGGAGAACGAATGATAGATTTCTGCAACACACAACAACATGTTATACCATGATTAAAGTGCTTGGGCAGTAATCAAAAGGTCAATTTCTCAAATAGGAGACAATTGTGGCAATCTGCTCTGTAAACATTACGGTCCTGGAAACTCCATAGGGAAGTTATACTTTATCCTGTTAGGTTTGTTTTTGGTAATCTCCTCTAAGGAGTAATGATGGCATGATGAGTAAGCACTCAAGGACTAACCAAATAGCAAGCAGATTTACCAGCAGCAGGAGAAAGCTTTGGAAGTCCGCTTCAGTAAAAATTGTTATTGTTGTTGTTGTTGTAAGGTGCCATCGTGTCAGTACCAACTCATAGTGACCTTTTGCACAGCAGAACAAAACACTGCCCGATCCTGGGCCAATCTCAGTACTGTTGCCACACTTGAGTCCATCAATACTGTTACTTGACCAATCCATCTCAGTGGGGGGTCTTCCTCTTTTTCTCAGACCCTCCAACTTACCAAAAATGATATCTTTCTCTGGTGACTGCTCCCTCCTGACAATATGTCTGAAGTATGAGAGACAAAGTTTGGCCAACTTGGCCTCCAAGGAGGACTCGGGCTGCACTTCTTCCCACACAGATCTGTTGGTTCATTGAGATGAAATCCATACCGAAGGCTGTGTGTGCTCTTTGATCTTCATCAATAAATGTTTTAAGTCTTCTTCACTTTCAACAAGCAAAGTTGTGTCATCTGCATATCACAGGTTGTTAATGAGTCTTCCTCGAATCCTGATGCCACGTTTTCATTCATAGAACCCAGCTTCTCGGATGATTTACTCAGCATACAGGTTGAATGGTGGAAGAATACAACCTTGTTGGACACCTTTCTTAATTTTAAAGCATTCAGTGTTTCCATGTTCTGTTCGAACAACTGCCTCTTGGTCCAGGTACAGATTCATCATGAGCACAATTAAATGTTCCTGAATACTCATACTTTGCAATGTTGTCCATAGCTTGTCATGATCCACAAAATCAAAGCCTTTGTGTTGTCAATAAACCTCAGGTAAACAGCTTTCTGATATTTTCTGCTTTCAGCTAATTTCATCAGATATCAGCAATGATATTCCTCATTCCACGGCCTCTACTGAATCTGGCTTGAACCTCAGACTGTATGTTTGCAGTCATTTCTATATTACTTTTAGTAAAACTTTACTCGCATGGGATATCAAAGAGATTGTCCGATGATTTCCACATT
>NW_006425058.1:0-1186 GCF_000296735.1 Chrysochloris asiatica | reverse complement strand
TAGCTTGGTATATTTTTTTTCCCATTCTTTGACTTTTAATCTGTTTTTGTCTCTGCATGTGAGACAACATATTGAAGGATCTTGTTTTCTTAACCATTCTGCCACTCTCCATCTCTCATAAGGTATTTCTATTTCTAACTTTCTGAGGAAGTGCCTAACCATTTTCCAGAGTGGTTGGACCATTATACATTCCCACCAGCAATGTAGGAGGGTCCCAGTCTCCCACATTCTCACCAGCATTTATTGTCCTCTGCTTTTTATGAACTTTGCTGTTATTGCTGGTGTGAGATGATATCTCACTGCTTTGATTTACATCTCTCCAATGGCTAGTGATCTTGAACATTTCTTCATTGTTTGTTGGTTACTCACATGTCTTCCTTGGTGCAGTGTCTGTTCATGTCCTCTGCCCATTTTTTAGTTGGGTTATTTTTCTTTTTCTTGTGGAGGTGTTGTAATTTCTTAGAGATTTTAGAAATTAGTCCTTTGTCTGATATGTCATTGCAAAAGATTTTTTCCCATTCTGTGGGCTCCCTTTTTACTCTTTCGGTGAAATCTTTTGATGCACATAATTTCTAATTTTTAGTATGGCCCAATGTTAGAAATGATCCCGATGTCACACAAAAAGACGCTTGGTGAGACTAAATTACTTTGGCAAAACAAAATTTACTTCTGTAGAAGGGTGCATGCATGTAGCTTTCAGGATTCTCTCCTTATCTTTGCTTTTGGAGAACTTGATTAAGACATGTCTCAGTGATTTTCTTTTGGGGTCTATCCTTCCTGGGATTCGTTGAGCTTCTTGAATGTTTATCTTTTCATCTTTCAGGATGTTAGGGTAATTTTCTTCCAGCAGCTCATCAACTGTCTCCTCTGTGGTCTTCTGTGATCCTTGCTGTTCCAGAACTCCAATAGTCCTTAGGTTATTTCTTTTCATGTTGTCCCACATGAATCTTAGACTTTCTTCACATTTTTTAAATCCTTGTTTCTGCTTGCTCTTCTATCTTAGCAGTATTGAGAGATTTGTCTTCCAGATCATTGGTTCTGGCTTCCATCTTTTCGATTCTATTCCTTTGTCCTTTTCAGTGTATTGTCCATTTCTGATATTTTATTATTAATCTTTTGGACCTCTTTTTGCTGGTTTTGAATTGTTTCCAATGCTATTTCTATCTTATTTGATTGTTCCTGTAGC
>NW_006425057.1:0-1251 GCF_000296735.1 Chrysochloris asiatica | reverse complement strand
CGAACCAGGAAGCAATAGATTTCTTACCTTTGCCTCAAACTCCTCAGCTGTAAGTCTTCCAACCTTCTAAATATTCCTTTATATGTGATTCAGAGTACTGGGACCATTCCCTGAGCCTTCTTGGTCCTGTATTCTGTGTTGTTTCTGGCAGAGCTCTTCACTGTACTTCCATCCGATCTGCCTTCTTTTTCCGGAACTCCATATTTACTCTTGAACACTTTAAAGAGGTCTTTTGCAGCAGATTTGCCTAATGCAATACATTGTTTGAATTCTTGACTGTGCTTCCATGAGTGTTGATGGTCAATCTTAGCAAAATGAAATCTTTGACAACTTCAATCTTTTCTCCATTTATCATGATGTTATTTACTGGTCCAGTGGTGAGGATTTTTGTTTTCTTTACGTTGAGGTGTAACCCATATTGAAGGCTGTGGTCTCTGATTTTCATCAGTAAGTATTTTAAGTCCTCTTCGCTTTCAGCAAACAAGTTTATATCATCTGAATATCACAGGTTGTTAATGAGTCTTCCTTCTATCGTGATGTAACATTTTTCTTCATATAATCCATCTTCTCAGATTATTTGTTCAACATACAGATTGAACAACTATGGTGAAAGAATACAACCCTGATGCACACCTTTCCTAATTAAAAACCATTTAAAGTTGTCTCTTGTTCTGTTCGAACAACTGCTTCTTGTTCTATGCACAGGTTCCTCATGAGCACAATTAAGTGTTCCGGAATACTCATTCTTCTCAATGATGTCCATTGTTTGTCACGATCCACACAATCATACAATGAAGAAGAGACAAACATCGTTTGGCTGCTTTCAGCCAAGATCCATCTGGCATCAGCAGTGATATCCCTCATACCACATCCTCGTCTGAATTCATATTGAACCTCTGGAAGTTCTTTGTCAACGTATGGTTGCAGCCGTTTTTTTAATTATCTTTAGCAAAATTTTGCTTGCATGTAATCTTAATTATGCTGTCTGATCATTTCCATATTCCGCTGGGTCAGCTCTCCTTGGAATAGGCACAAATATGGATCTCTTTCCAGTCAGTTGGCCAGGTAATTTTCTTCCAAATTTCTTGGCAAAGATGAGTGAGTGCCTCCAGTGCTTCGTCAGTTTTGTTTTTTTTTAATGTTTTATTGTGAATTATATGATAGTTTACATGAGAGAACCTCAGTTCCATATTCATTCCATCGTATATCATTACATTGCCATGGTTCCAATCCCCTCCATGCATCGTCTTC
>NW_006425056.1:0-1295 GCF_000296735.1 Chrysochloris asiatica | reverse complement strand
TATGGGTCGGAACCGACTCGACGGCACTTCACAACAACAACAACAACAGATGAAACTGGATAAGTATTTGTTCTTTTCTGATCATTCTATTTCATTAATAATTCTCTACATTTGGCAGATTTTGCTTGGCTGTGATTTTCTAAACCTAGAAAATATTAAGAATTCAATGGAATATACTAAATAACCGTATCATCTGTAAATTAATCATGTTTAATGGTTTTATCTTTGTTTTATGGAATGAGACCAAAGTTCAATACACAGAAAGATCCTACAGCAGCAAAGTAGGTCCGAAGAAGGGAAGGAGGATGGACTCGAGGGGAAGAGAATAATTTTACTCAGTTGATATTGGAAATTTGTTTTACTTGTTCGCCTCCAAATCAACTCGCCATTATTTTAGTGGAAAAAGTGCCTACCTTCTCGAGTCACTTTTATAGTCCCCTGGAACTCTTTAGCAGATTTCCAGACAAAAGTATTTTAACTCTATTAACCCAATCAAGTACCAATTCTTAGTTCTACTTGGACTGGTTCTTACTAGGTTCTACTCACTGTACTAAGGAGCCCTGGTAGCGTAGTGGTTACGAATCAGGCTGCTAGCCTCAAGGTCAACAGTTCAAAACTATCAGCCGTTCCACGAGAGAAAGATGAGGCTTTCTGCTCCTGTAAAGATTTACAGCCTTGGAAACCCTGTACAGGGTCGTTATGAGTCGGAACCAACTCCACGGCATATGACCACCACCACTCTTTGCACTTTGACCTTTTCTTTTCAGTTCATGCCTTCTTTTTCATGTTTCCAAAGTCGTCTCTTAGCATCTTTTAGTTTGGGAGACTGTGTTTGTGTATACAAAATTATTTTTATTGCCAATATTATATACACCGTTTTTTCTTAAAAGTTACTTTTTCTGTTCCCAAGATAACAATTGTACATTGAAAAATAAACAAATCACTAAAAGTAAGCCTACCCCCCCCCAAACAGAAAAACACCCAAATTCATGAGCCGATTTAGATTCATAGAATAAGCCCTGCACTGCTAACTGCCTGGTGCGTGGTTCAGACCTATTCATGCTCTCAGAAACCACAGACAGGGTCACTTTGAGTTGGAACTGACTCAACAGCTCTTAACAACAACACAGGGTATCTGAGACAGTAAATCTTTATGGGAGCACCCAGCTTCAACTTTCTCCCACATAGCGGCTGGTGGGTTTGAGTTGCTCACCATACCATGTGGCTAGAGAAAGCCATTATTAATGCTTTAGTATAGCTGCACCCAGTCTCTCTGGTGGCACTGTAGGATAAGC
>NW_006425055.1:0-1295 GCF_000296735.1 Chrysochloris asiatica | reverse complement strand
CATGTTATCAAGCATGAATCTTAGACTCTCTTCAGATTGTTTTATCCTTTTAGCTGTTTTCTGTTCTATCTTGGCAGCATTGTGAGATTTGTCTTCCAGTTCGCTAGTTCTGGCTTCCATCTCTTCTAGTCTGCTCCTTTCCCCTTTCAGGCTATTGTCTATTTCTGATATCTTATTTTTGATCACCTGGACATCTTTTTTCAGGTTTTAAATTGTTTCCAATGCTGTGTCAATCCTTTTAGATTGTTCCTGCAGTAATTTCCTTACTTCTACCTTATTTTCCTCGACCCCTTTTCGGATTATTTGAATTTGTTTCCATATCATTCTTTTGAATTCCCTCTCAGGCATATCCAGAACCCGCTCCTCCTCCTCTATAAAGCTTTTGTTTGTCTCCAGCTCATTTGCATCTGCTGGTCTCTTCTGCTTTTGGACATGTTTTGATAATGTTAAATGTTTCTTGTTGTGCATGATTATTCTTATTTTATTGTAATTATCCCTTACTGTCTGTAATGTGTAGTAGTTGTGGTTAGGTCTTGTCTACGTAGTGGCCATGGCAGGCAGGATGGCGGTCGTGTGGTGTCCGCAGTGGTGGCATGGGGTCCAGCAGGCGGGCAGGGCTCAGGGGCGGGTCCAGTTGGCGGAGTGTGGGTCGCGCGGGGTCCGGCAGGAGGGGCAGGGGGTCGCTCGCAGGATGTCTGATGGGTGGAGCATGGGTCGCAAGGGGTCCGGCTGTCACAGCGGGGGTCGCTGGTGGGGTCTGGAGGTTGGGGTAGGACTTGTGCAGGGTCCAGTGGGCGGGGCAGGGGTCTCGCAGGGTCCAAGGTTGGGGAAGGGCCTGTGGGGGTGTCCAGAGGTCGGGGCGGGGCTTGTGCTGGGGCTGGTGGGAGGGGCTGGTGTCATGAGTGGTCAGAAGGGCAGGGCGGGTCTAGTGGTGGGTACAGTGGTCGGAGCGGGGGTCTCGCAGGTCCAGAGGTCAGGGCGGGGCTTGCATGAGGGCAGGTGGGTGGGGCTGGTGTCATGAGAGCTCAGGTGAGCGGGGCGGGTCTAGTGGTGGGTCCCATGGGCAGGGTGGTTCTCGCAGCTGTATGGCAAGCAGGGCGGGGCCCGTGGGGGTCCTGGCGGGCTGGGTGGGGTTCTTGCTTGTTATGGTTGGTGGGTGGGGCCCGCTGGGTGTGGGCTTGCAGTCCCATGGGGGCACGCTTGGTCCGGAGGTCATTGTGGGGCTTGTGCAGGGCCTGGTGGGTGGGGCTTGGTCGGAGCGATCAGTCAGGCGGGGCCGGGCTAGCGGTGGGTCC
>NW_006425054.1:0-1242 GCF_000296735.1 Chrysochloris asiatica | reverse complement strand
GCTGACCTTAAGGTTCGCAGCCCGATTCGTAACCACTACGCAGCCCTAGTCCAATTGAAATTCTGATATTTCCATGAAAAAATAATTCATTTACTTCTGTGGTGAGAACCTGACACAGCTTGCTTGAACTTGACACCAGGAAATTGGCTTCAGGTAAATAGCAGTTACCCACACATGCAATTAAGCAGGCAAGGCACCATGGGAACAGAAATGCTTCCCAGGATACAAATATTAAGTACTTCAACTGTAAGTGCATACATGATTTAAAAAAAAAGTATTTTTGTCAATTAGATATTTATTGTGAAGGTGATAATTATTCTTCATTTTAGTTTTAGTTCCACCTCACTGGTAAATCAGTCTGGTATCTATAAGAACTAGTAATTTAAACAGAGAATTTGCAGCTTAATTCTTTCCTGTTTTTGTTGTTATTGGGACTATACACAGGAAAACATGTACCAAATCAACAGTTTCTACATATACCAGTTAGTGACATTGATTACATTCTTTGAGGTGGACAGTCATTCTTACCCTAAGGTAAGATTCTTATCTAATCTTTGGACCTGCTGTTATCAGTTTGATTCCATGTATAGATAGGATACCTGGTGTGGCACTATAGGATTAGAAATGGACTTCGAACCACAAGGTCAAACCTAACAGCTGCCCCTCAGAAACCCTATACAGGGTTGCTATGAGTCAGAAACAACTTGATGGCACTTCATAACAACAAATAAATATTTCTTATAAGAAAAATATGCTCAAGATAAACAGATTTTGCTCAGTTTTAATGTTTAAATGACTCCTCATCTATGTTTTACACAAAATCTTGGCTAGAGAAAATGTGAACTAATGGAAGCACAGCAAATTGTATTCATTTTCATGGGTGCTTGAGGAAATGGGGAAGGCAGTAGCAATCTGTTTCATGGCACACAACAGCCTTTGCAAACAGCCTGCAGCATTCTTGATTGTGATGGAACATTGTGAATAATTCCCATTGCTTTTGGCTAGAATACCTTAAATATGTGGAGTGGTTTAGACAAAAAACATTTAACCAGACATTTCACAGCCACCTCTTGCTCACTGTTGCCATGTTATTTGTTGCAGGCTTACTGGGCACCAGCTCTTAGTCCCTCTCTTCTTAGTCCCTGAATCTAGAGTCCTCAGCCACTCTCCCTCTCCATGCCCCCATCTCTGCCTCCATCTCTGGTGCTGCCAAGGATGCTTTCTGCATCATTTTATATATAT
>NW_006425053.1:0-1298 GCF_000296735.1 Chrysochloris asiatica | reverse complement strand
ACCCAGTATTTTTCTTTGATAAACCTACAGAGCAAATAGAAAGACCCCAGGTTTCTCCTAGCCCTGTTGAGCCACTGTACCAGCTCTGCATTTCCCACTTCCTGACTACTTGAGAAAAATGGGCATTGTGGGTTAATGTGCTAGACTGCAAAGTCAGTTTGAATCGCAAGGTCGGCAGTTCAAACTCACCAGTTGTTCCTCAGAAGCCCTATACAGGGTCACTATGGGTCAAAACTGACTCAATGACATTTAACAAAAACAAATGTCTTTCAGCCACCGTTAGTCAGGTTTTCAGTTATCTGGACTCAAACCCATTCCTAAATGGTACCTTTCTACTGACTTCTTTGATGGCAGCTGTTGTTCTACACACTTCTAGATAGAACTCTTAATCAAAACAATTAGACTGATGATGCTATTATCAAAGCAAGCATCCAAATCCAGTTTGCTACTACCAAGCTTTCACCAAATTGTATCTGTTCTTAGTAAAAGCAGAATGACAGACCAGGTCTCACACAGATGTTAGAATTAAATAAGTTTGTGTATGAGGTACTTAGAACAGTGTCACAGTAAGTATCAATAAATGTAGAAAATATTTATTTACTTGGATTGAAATCTTGTAGTGTTCTATCTCAATTTTTCATGTAAACATGTCAGACGTGCTAACTATAACATTGTTAAATTAATGACACGTTCAAGAATCATTATTTGAGGAGAGCAAGCAGATTATGTACCTTATTTCAAATATTGTTGAAAAATGTCTAAGAAATTAATAATAATTTCAAACATAGAATATGTCTACTCATACAGTAGATTTCAGCACTTTCCTTTTACAGCTTTGACATTGGGGTGTGACTTCTGATAGGTAGGGCTTTAGATTAGACCTGTGGTTCACAACCCTGGCTACATATTGTAAAATTTCTGGGAAGCTTTAAAAAAAAAAAAAAAAGCAATGGTTGGACCCTACTCTTGGGTGCTCTATTTATTAGGCCTGAGGTGGGGCCCAGGCATTGTGATTTATAAAAACTTTCTCAGGTGAAAATAATAGGGAGCCAGAGACTGGTCCCTCCTAACAATGTATGAGAGACAAAGTTTGGCCATCCTGGCCTCCAAGGAGCACCCTGGCTGCACTCCTCCCAACACATATATGTTGGTTCTTTTGGCAGCCCATGGCACTTTCAATAGTCTCCTCCAACACTATAAAACTCAAAAGCATCAATTCTTCTATGATCTTCCTTATTCACTGTCCAGCTTTCGCATGCATATGAGGTTATTGAAAATACCATGGCTTGGGTCAGGTG
>NW_006425052.1:0-1287 GCF_000296735.1 Chrysochloris asiatica | reverse complement strand
ATCTAGGCTCCCTCTTGAAAGCTTGTAAGCCAGTCACTTCTTGCCTTTGTAGCCCCTCCACTTTGGGTAACCAATGTCCATGTTGCCCATCCCTGTCTACTCTGTGTATGAAGGGGGTGGGAGTGATCCTTGCTGTAAAAATTTATTCCCTCTTTTGAGCTACTGTATCCATAGGTGTAGGCCAAGTTCATCAAATTGAATCAGATTACTCTTTTTTAACTCTTCTTTCTTCTTCTAGTTGAGTTCTGATCATCCAGTCATTGAAGCCTGGTCAAGTGGGTATTATCTGCAAGTGTGGGTGTTCTTATGCTTATGCCCTGTCTCCTTATCAGCTGGATGCTTCACTCTCCACTCTAGTCCTCTGTGGCTATGTCACTGACTCTGGGCCCAAGAGTCCCCAGGTCTTTCTATATTCATTTTTGTTTTTCTGTTCTTAATTAGTCACTACATAATCTGATTATGCTAAATTTACAGCAGTTATGGTCTAGATTAAATCCTTAAATGTCTTCCCATAAGTTTGTTGTTTTTGACAGGTGCAGTTGAATTGGTTCCAACTTATAGCAACCCTATGCACAACAGAATGAAACACTGCCAAGCCTGAGCCATCCTTAAAATTGTTGCTCTTGAGTCCATCATTGCTGCCATATGTAATCCTTCTTCTTAGGGGTCTTCTTATTTTTCCATGACTCTTCACTTTAACAAAGAAGATATAGATCTTCAGTGACTGGTCATTCTGGTAACTTGTCTGAAATAGGAGAGCGAAGGTCTTGCCATACTGGCTTCTAAGGAGCATTCTGGTTATATTTCTTCCAGCAGAGATTTGTTTGCTTTTCTGGCAGTTCAAGGTGCTTTTAATATTCTTTTCCAACACCTTAACACAAATATTTCAATTCTTCTAGGATATTCCTTATTGATTGTCCAACTTTCACAAGCATATGAGGTTATTGAAAATATCCTGGCTTGGGTCAGGCACAACTTAATCCTCAACCTGACATCTTTTCTCTTAAACCCTTTAAAAAGTTTTTGTGCAGCAGATTTGCCTAATGCAATACACCCATTGATTTCTTGACTACTGGTCCCATGAGTGGATCCAAGCAAAATGAATACTTAACCATTTTAGTCTTTTCTCAATTTGTCATAATGTTATTTACTAGTTCTGTTGTGAAGTTGTTGTTTTGTTTTGTTTCAGATTTTTCTGCAACCATGTGGTCTTTGATCTTCATCAGTAAGCAACTTAAGTCCTCTTCACTTTAAGTAAGCTGATTTTTTTTTTTTTTTTTTTTTTAT
>NW_006425051.1:0-1295 GCF_000296735.1 Chrysochloris asiatica | reverse complement strand
TTGTTAACCATACAAATGTCCACAACATTTATCTTGATGTGAAGTCTCCCTGGACCTCTACTCCCTATTAAGCTAATTGCCCCCTTTAGCCACTTCTTCCTGGCACAGTCCTGTGCACTGAGGTCCTACCACGGTGAATACAGTACTATAGGATCAGCACTGGGCTTCAAACTACAAGGTCGGCAGTTCAAACCCACTAGCTCCTCCTAGGAAACCCTATACAGTGTCATATGAGTCAGAACAGATTCAGCAGCACTTAACAGCAGCAATAATCTGGAGCAAGCAGGGCTCTGAGCTAGCCTTGGGCCTCAGTACACTGCCTTGTCTCAGTCTCACTGAGTCTAGAGTCACTGTGGTCTCGGGCTGTATTAGCTCCCTCCAAGATTTAGTTGTGAATCTCTGAGGCAGGGCTCCTGGCAGGCTTCTCCATTTCACAGAGCATCAGCCGGGCCAGACACATAGGCAGCACTTGCTTCCCTGTAGCCTTGGTGGCTGAGTGGTCACAGCCTGCTTTTTGCATAGTCCCATAGACTATCATTTATTTCCTAAAGTGACCTTTGCATCCACTGGCCTTATGATGGAATGCATATACACTCACATGTTGTGGTTGTGAAGTGCCATTGAATCCATTTCTGACTCCTAGTGATGTTGTATAGGGTTTGTGAGCAGCAGCTGGTGAGCTTGAACCACAGACCTTGTAGTTCAAACCAACCTTGAGGTTGAGTGCTTATCCTAAGACTCCATACATTCACATAGGGTCACACATATATGCTGCCACAAGCACCTACTTGATATGCAGGTACATACGTATGTGCTTATGAGTATATATGCTGCATGAAAGGCTCATGTGTTACCTGGATGGTCACTAACTTGAGTGGTTAATGACCAGACATGTGACTCATATGGACCAGGCGCTTTATTCTCTGTCTCTCTCTACCACACACATCAGGCCCCAGACCACCAGTGTAGACCCTTGGACCTTTGACCAGAGTTCAGTGAACCTGATAGAAGTCCTTCTTCCTGGGAAAAGGCACCCAGACCCCATGGCCAGGCAGGGACTTTGGAGTTGTCACTAGAGAAGGAGCAAGTCTGAGGGCAGGGAGCAAACTGCTCAGGATGAGCCGGACGATGAGGAGTCTCTGGCAGAGGAAAGATCACCAGACCAGTTCTGCTTTTTAATGGAGTGCCTGCTTTGCTTTTCCTCCTTCAGCTGGGGGTGAGCTTGTGCAGGAGGAGTGGGAAGGCATGTGGTAGAATGCTATGGAATGCTGGTTCCCAAAGCAGAACCAGGAGGT
>NW_006425050.1:0-1295 GCF_000296735.1 Chrysochloris asiatica | reverse complement strand
ATGAAGTTACTGAAAATACCATGGCTTGGGTCAGACACACCTTAGTCTTCAAGCTGACATCTTTGATCTTCAACACTTTAAAAAGGTCTTGTGCAGCACAGTTGCCTAACGCAATACATCCGTCATCTGATCTCTTGACTGCTGCTTCCATGAGTGTTGATAGCTGATCCAAGAAGAATGAAGTCCTTGACAACGTCAATCTTTTCTCCATGATAAGAATGTTTATTATTGGTGCAGTGGTGAGGATTTTTGTTTTCTTTACATTATATCCATACTTCCTTTTAGGTGTAAGGATATTATCCTATCTCAGACAACATTGTACTTCATGGCTTATCTTGATATGTTCTTTTTGATGATGAATGCAATGCCATTCCTTTTCAATTTGTAATTCCCAGCATAGTAAAACATTTGATTATCAGATTAAAAACAGCTAATATCAGTCTATAAGGAGCTCTGGTAGCATAGTGGTTATGAGTTGGGCTGCCAACCTCAAGGTCAGAAGTTCGGAACTACCAGTGGTTCTGAGGGAGAAAGATGAGGTGCTCTGCTCCCATAAAGATTTATAGCCTCGTAAACCCTGTACAAGGTCACTATGAATAAGAACCGACTCCACGGTACTTACCACCAATATCAGTCCATCTCAGCTCACTAATTCCTTGCATATCCATGTGTATGCATTCCATTTCATTTTTTTTCCTATTTCCAATTTTCCTTGATTCATATTTTGTACATTTCATATTCTCATTATTTTTGGATATTTACAGTTGTTTCTCATTTTGATTGTGCCCCATCCACAAGTGAAGATCCCAGAGGATTTACTTTATTTGAGTCATCACAATGAATTCTACTTTGAGAAGACCGCTCCTCTCAAGTAGAATTTGGAGTGCATTTCAGCCTGAGGGCTCATCATCTGACACTATATCTGACAATATTCTGGTGTTTTCATCATGTTTCAGTATTCAGTAATCTGATGTTGGCAGTGGTCCACTGTTATTCATAAGGCTTTCAGTTACTAAATATTGTTTGTAGCCTGTTTCTCTTTCTTCCTAGTCTATCTTCTTCTGGAAGCTCAACTGAAACTTGTTCACTGTTGGTGACCCTGCTGGTGTTTAAAATATCTATGGTATATCTTCCAGAATCACAGCAACACTCAAGCCACCATAGTACGACAATCTGAGAGAAGACTGTGGAAACTTATTCTTTGCTAATGCTTTCAATACACCTTGGACTTTTCCCTTCATGATCACTGGCTCTTGATCATATGCTGCCTCTTGAAATGGTTGAACATCAACCAT
>NW_006425049.1:0-1295 GCF_000296735.1 Chrysochloris asiatica | reverse complement strand
GGTTTGAGCCCAAAGGTTGGAGGTCCAAAGTCACCAGCTTCTCCTCAGAAACCCTATACAGAGTCACTATGAGTCAGAACCAACACAATGGCACTAACAACAACAACATAATTTTTTCTAGAGTCAAAATTGAAAGGAATAAATGGAAATATAATGGCTTATTCCCAATTTACATGAATCCTTGTGTGGACTGTAGGATAAGCCATGACTATTAACCACAAAGTTGGACTGCAACATTGTTTTGAACAGTAAGGTCTGTGATTCAAGCTTACCAGCCACTCTTTGGAACCTATACAGTAGCTCTATGAGGTTGAATTAACTCAACAGCACTTAACAACAACTAACCACAAGGTCAACAGTTCAAACCCACTAACAGCTCCTTGGGAACCTTATGCAAAGTCATTATGAGTCAGAACCAATGCAATGGCACATAACAAAAAAAAATTCTATTCCTGTCTGTTCAAGAAAAGCATTAAATTTTGAACAAAGTATTTTTGGATTAATCCTACAAATTATTCATATGATATTTGAAATTTAAAATCAAATAAACAAAAAACATCACCAATAGGAGCACAGAAGTTTATTTAGGAAACAATTTCCTTCTAAGCAATTCTTTGATTAATGCCTCTTTAACATCTTTGTTCCTCAGACTGTAGATCATGGGATTCAACATGGGGATTACTGTGGTACAAAACACAGCTACTATTTTCCCCTGTGCTACCGACATAAAACGAAACAGCCACCACTCGTCTGTCTGTGGTGCTGTGGTAGATTGAGTTGCTGTGATTCTGAGGGCTCTGCCACCGGTATTTTAAGTAACCAGCAGGGTCTCCCCTGGTGGCCAGGTTTCAGATGAGCTTCCAGACAAAGACAGACTAGGAAGAAAGAGTGATTCAAATTCCTTCTGAATCGTTATGAATAGCATTGAAGCATTGTCAGATACAGGACCAGAAGGTGGGAAGGCACTCAGAATGCGACTGGGGAAAAAATGCCTCCTCAAAGTAGAGTTGACCAGGATGACGTGAATAGAGTTAAGCTCAGGGGAGAAAAGCACACAGATCCTTCATTTGCTGATGAGCCACAACTCAAAATGAAGAGAAACAGCTGTAAACATCCATTGAAAATTGGAACATGGAATGTATGAAGTATGAGTCTGTGAAAATTGGAAGTTGTCAAAAATGAAATGAAACGCATCAACATCGATATCTTAGGTATTAGTGAGCTGAAATGGACTGATATTGGCCATTTTGAATCTGACAACCACATGGTTTACTATGAAGAGAATAACAAATTGA
>NW_006425048.1:0-1286 GCF_000296735.1 Chrysochloris asiatica | reverse complement strand
GAGGTCCCTAGGACCATCAAGGGAGAAGAGCAGAGAGCGGGACCCTACCCAGAGAAGCAGTGATGCCTGAAATGGAGCCAGAGATGATGATGTGGAGCGATGGAGCAGCTGGACTGTGTGCTGAAGACCTGGGGGGTACAGGGGTAAGGAATGCATGGAGGAGATTGTAACCATGGCAATGAGAGACAATATACGATAGAATAAATGTAAAACTAATATTCTCCCATGTAAACTATCACATAATTCACAATAAAACATTAAAAAAAAAAAAAAAGAAGAAGCTTACAGTGTAGTAAAAAGACTCTGGTTCTGTTATTCTCTGTATATTTACTAAGCATCTATTACAGCCTTAGCTACAGTTCCAAATGCTTAAGTTTTATTGTTGACAAAAGTGATAAATATCCTTGTTCTTATGGAGAATATGGAGTCATTTAGTGATGTTGTAGGATAAGCAATGGACCACAAGTTCAGTTTGAACCACAAGGTCAGTGATTCATACTTACCAGCCACTCCTCAGAATCTTATATAGGCTCTCTATGAGTCAGAAACTGCTCAACTGCACTTACCAACAACATGAGATTCATATTTTAGTGACGGTAAAGATGAACCTTACACACCAAAAATAATAAGAATATTTTGCAGTATATTACATGCTGGAAAATGTTATAGAAAAAATACAGTGAATTTGAGGAGATATCTACAGTATTAAATAGGATGACTGTTGTTCTTGTTGTGACATGCCATCAAGTTGGTTCCAACCCATAGCAACCCTATATAGGGTTTCCAAGGAGGAGTTGGTGAGCTTGAACCACCAACCTTGCAGTTCAAACTACTTTGCAGTCTGGCACATTAATCCACATTACCACACCAGGATTCCAAATAGGATGATTGTTGTTGTTGTTAGGTGCTATTGAGTTGGCACCAACTCATAGCAACCCTATGCACAGCAGACTGAAATACTGCCTGATCCTGGGCCAACCTCACTACTGTTGCCACGCTTCAGTCCATCAATGCAACCACCTGGTGAATCCATTTCATTGGGGTCTTCTTCTTTTTCTCTGACCTTCCACCTTCCTAAACATGATATCTTTCTCCAGTGACTGGTCCCTCCTGACAATATGTCCGAAGTATGAGAGACGAAGTTTGGCCATCTTGGCCTCCAAGGAACACTCTGGCTGCACTTGTTCCAAAACGGATCTATTGGTTCTTTTGACAGCCCATGGCACTTACAATATTCTCCTCCAACACCATAACTCAAATGCATCAATTCTTCTACAGTCTTCCTT
>NW_006425047.1:0-1261 GCF_000296735.1 Chrysochloris asiatica | reverse complement strand
AAGGTGGAGGGTCAGAGAAAAAGAGGAAGACCCCCAACGAGATGTATTGGCCAAGTAGCAGCATCAATGGACTCAAGTGTGGCAACGATAGTGAGGTTGTTCCAGGATCGGACAGTGTTTTGTTCTGCTGTGCATAGTATCGCTATGAGTCGGTACCCACTCAATGGCACCTAACAACAAACAACAGCAACTTTTGTAGTATTGCTGAATTCTTTGTTCCATATAATTTTCTATGCTGAGTTCATTTTATTTGTGGGTTTTGTTTTCATTTTCATTTCTGTTGTGTTAATATTTGCTTAATTACTTAATCTTTCTGACTTATCTCTCTTTTATTTTGCTGTGCAGGTATATTATTTTTCTTTGTGGTTACCCTTTAATTTATTTTTCCTGCTTTAAAAAACTCTGTTTTATTTGAAATAGACCTAACTACCTTGCCATTTGGAAGTTCTGTATGTAAACTATTCGCTCTTTTTGCTTTGTAGTTGACTTCCCCATATACTGATATCTTTGGTTCCCTATTTTCAGTCTTGTAGGTTTGTCTTTAAATACTTCTATATTTGGATTGAGTGCTGGGTGTTGTTGTCATGTTTGGTAATCTCAGGTTGTTGTTTGCTGTTGTTGGTCCTCAGTCCAAAGAACATCCATTAACATTGTTTGCAAAGTTGGTCTGGTCATTACAAATTCCTTAATTTCTGTTTATCAGGAAATGTCCTAAGTTCACCATCATATTTAAAGGGCAGCTTTGCTGGGTATATGATTCTTGGTTGACAATCCTTTTCTTTTAGAGTTTTGTATCTGTCATCCCAATGCTTTCTTGTCTCCATGGTTTCTGTTAAAAAAAAAAAAATCAGAGTTTAGTCTTATTTGTTTTTCTTTTTAAGTAACTTTTCAATTTTCACAAGTTGTTCTCAGGATTTTTTCCTTATTTTGGAAAGTTTGAGTATGACATGCCTTAGTGGGTTTCTTTTGGGAGCTATCCTGTTTGGGGTTTGTTAAGCTTCTTATACGCTTATATTCTGGTTTTTCATGATGTTAGGGAAGTTTTCTTTCAATAACTCTTTGATAATTTTCTCTGTGCTTATCTCTTCCTATTCAGGAATTCTGATTAACTGTAAGTTTTTCCTCTTCATGGTGTCCCACATAAGTCTTAGACTTTCTTCAGATTTTTTTCAGTTTTCCTTCTGATTGTTCTTCTAGCATACTAATATTGAGAGATTTATATTCAAGCTCACTAACTTGGGCTTCCATTGCTTTGCATCAA
>NW_006425046.1:0-1202 GCF_000296735.1 Chrysochloris asiatica | reverse complement strand
GAAGACCCCCAGCAAGATGGATTGGAAAAATGGCAACATCAATGGGCTCAGGTATAGCAACAATTGTGAGGTTAACCCAGGACCAGACAGTGATTCATTCTGTTGTACATAGGGTCGCTATAAGTTGATACTGACTCAATGGCACCTAACAACAACAACAACAACACTCTGTTGCACCACAAGGTTGGTTTGATCCACAATGTCTGCGGTTCAAACTCACCATCTGCTCTTCAGAAACCCTATACAGGGTCGCTGTGAGTTGGAATTGATTTGACAGTACTTAACAGCAATTTTTATGAGAACAGATTGCCAAGTCTGTCACAGAATGGATGGTGAGAAAGCCAATCTTTGGGTTTGCAGCTCAGTGCTTTAGCCACTATGCCACCAGAACTTCACAACCATTTTAGTGGTCCAAATAGTTGTGGTTTAGGATAGAGCTATTTATGAAATCTTTTCTTTAGAAATTTTCAAAAGAAAATGAGGCATTGGTACAAAGAATCATTAGATATATATAAAAAAGGAATCTTATTTCAGTACTTGCCAGTTAGTTTGTTGCAATGTGGTAGCTTGCATGTTGCTGTGATGCTGGAAGCTATTCCACTGGTATTTTGAATGTCAGCAGGGTAACCAATGATGAATAGATTTCAGCTGAGCTTCTATACTAAGACAAACTTGGAAGAAGGCAGACTACTTCTGAATGTTTAGACACTGAAAACCTTAATAATAGAGATGAGACACCTTCAGATAGCACCAGAATATTAAATATTGATACATGATGAATTGCACAAGAACACTGTCAGTTATAGTTCTAGAAGATGAGTCCCTCAGGCTAGAAAACACTCAAATATGACTGGGGAACAGCTACCTCCTTAAAATAGAGTTTACTGTGATGACATGTATGGAGTAAAGTCTTTGGGATGTTCAGTACACAACTAAAAATGATGAGAAACAGTTATAAATATCCATTTATGATTGTAACATGGGAAGCATGAAATATGATCCTAGGAAAAGAGGAAGATGCCTTAAAGTTTATTTTATCAGAGATTAGTACTGCCACTTCTCTTCGCTTTTAATTGCAATTGGCTTGGTATATATTTTTTCCATCCTTTGACTTTTAATCTGTTTTTGTCTCTGTGTGTGAGATGTGTCTCTTACAGACAGCATATTGAAGGATCTTGTTTTCTTATCCATTCTGCCACCCT
>NW_006425045.1:0-1252 GCF_000296735.1 Chrysochloris asiatica | reverse complement strand
CTCCTTCTTGTGTATTGTGCTCCCCAACACCCCAACTATGATGTCTGACCTCTACCCTGTGCTCTACCATCACCTCCTTCTACCTCCCCGAAAGCTCCCCACTCCCCACCGATAACCAAGAATTTCTTTTTTCCCTTTAAGTATGGGTATCTTTTCTTAAGCTTTTACAATAATGGTCTTATGCAATATCTGTCCTTTTGTGACTAACTAATTTCACTCAGCATAATGTCCTCAAGGTTCATTCATGTTATGTGGTGGCTTACAGCTTCCTTGTTGTTCTTCAAGGTAGCATATTATTCCATTGTATGTATGTACCACAGTTTTTTATCCATTCTTCCTTTGATGGGCACTTAGGCTCTCTCCATCTTTTTGCTATTATGAATAAGTACTGTTATGAACATTGGTGTGCATATATCTACTTGTGTTATGGCTCGTATTTTTTGTGGACATATACCAAGTAGAGGAGTTGCTGGATCATATGGTATTTCTATTTCCAACTTTCTGAGGAAGTGCCATACAGTTTTCCAGAGTGGTTGGGCCATTTTGTATTCCAGAAATGTAGGAGGGTCCCAGTCTCTCCACAGCCTTGCCAGCATTTATTGTCCTCTGCATTTTTGAACTTCACTGTTATTGCTGGTGTGAAATAATATCTCATTGTTGTTTTGCTTTGCATCTCTCTTATGGCTAATGATCATGAACATTTCTTCATATGTTTGTTGGCTGCCTGAATGTCTTCCTTGGTGAAAGGTCTGTTCATGTCCTATGTCCATTTTTTAATTGGTTTTTTAATTGAGTTACATGTCTTTTTCTTGTAAAGATATTGTAGTCCTGTAGATTTTAGAAATTAGTCTGATATGCCATTGCAAAAGAATTTTTTCCCATTCTGTGGGATCCCTTTTTATTCTTTTGGTGAAATCCTTTGATGCACATAATTTTCTAAATTTTAGTATGTCCCAATCATCTATTTTGTCTTCTTTTTGTTTGTATAATTTTCACAATGTTTGGTAGTCTGCGTGTGCCCTGGATTAGAGCCCTCAAATTTGTCCTTATTTTTTCATTGATGACCTTTATAATTCTGGGATTCACATTTAGTTCTTTAATCCATACTGAGTTGGTTTTTGTATATGGCATGAAGTAAAGATCTTGTTTCAGTCTTTTGCAAATTGATTTCCTGTTCTGCCTACACCATCTGTTAAAGAGACTATGTCTTCCCCACTCAATGTACTTTGGCCCTTTGTCAAAGATCAGTTGA
>NW_006425044.1:0-1246 GCF_000296735.1 Chrysochloris asiatica | reverse complement strand
CTGCTCCCGTAAAGATTTACAGCCTCGGAAACCCTGTTCAGGGTCGCTATGGGTCGAAACCGACTCGACGGCACTTAACAACAACAACAACAACAACTTCTTTACTGGATTGGATAATTGCTTACAGAGACCATGTAAACTCACAGATAAAACAATTTCAGGGTTTGTTAGGGAAGTTAACAGTTACAATTCAGGATCATTAATGTTCAGGATACAGTTCTTTGGTCAAGACAACCTCTTCTCTACTGTACCCACAGGCAATCTCTGAGCATTGGCCCCTTGTCTTGCTCTGGAAATGTTACAAAGCTCTTTTAGCACTGCCAATAAATCCCCAAAGGACACTGCATTCAGTCATTAAGGTGCTTGGCTCTAGCTCAGTGGGTCAGCAAGCTTACCTTCCCTATATAAATGCCTAGAAGTGCCCCATTCTGCAAGAAAGCCTCTTGCCTGAAGGCACTCAGCTTTACTCACTCCATGGACCAGGATGCCCACCACTCTGTCTTGGCTCTAGTTCTGCTGCTTATGCTCTTTGGCGGCTCCTCTGGCATTATAGTTTTCTGTCTCTTGGATGGAGGAGAGCCAGAGTACAGGAAGCTCAGGGTCCAAAGGAGGCACTCCACTCTTGGCTCTTCTTTCTTGATGGTAGTAAATCCCCATCTGCTTTTGAGATGGTTTATTTTATACCCAGGAGGATGGCAAACTTGACCAATCCCCATAAGAGAGTTCCAAGTTTTTATAATCACAATGGAATAATATAATCCTATCAGCATTTCCCCCACCTCCTCTTATCCAGACCCATCAGGAAAATAAGAAATATACCTAATTTGCATGGTCCCATCCAGCAAATAATTCAAGAAGCTGGGTTATATGAAGAAAAAATGTGGCATCAGGATTGGAGGAAGAGTAATTAGCAACCTGCGATAGGCAGATGATACAAGCTTGCTTGCTGAAAGTGAAGAGGACTTAAAACATTTACTGATAAAGATCAAAGAACACAGCCTTCCGTATGGATTACATCTCAATGTCAAAAAAACAAAAATCCTCACCACTAAACCAATAAACAACATTCTTATCAACGTAGAAAAGATTGAAGTTGTCAAGGACTTCACTCTTCTTGAATCAGCTATCAACACTCACGGAAGCAGCAGTCAAGAAATCTAACAACGTATTGCATTAGGCAAATCTGCTGCACAAGAAACTTTTTAAAGTGTTGAAGAGCAAAGATGTCAGCTTGAGGACTAAGGTG
>NW_006425043.1:0-1296 GCF_000296735.1 Chrysochloris asiatica | reverse complement strand
AGTCCAAAATATCCATGCACACAGAGGTAACTACATGTCAGACAAGTCCAAAATGTCCATATACAGAGTTCTAGCTACATGGCAGATGTGTCCAATGAGTCCATATACTGAGAGCTAGCTACATGGCAAACAAGTCCAATATGATCATATACAGAGAGGTACCTGCATGGCAGATCAGTCTATCATATCCTTGTACAGAGAGCTAGTTACGTGGCAGACAAGTCCAAAATTTCTATATACAGATTTCTACTTATGTGGCAGGGCAGTGCAACATTTCCATATACAGAGTTCTAGTTACAAGGCAGATGAGTCCAACTTGTCTATATACTAAGTGATAGCTACATGGCAGGGTAGTGCAACATTTCCATATACAGTGTTCTAGCTACAAAGCAGATGAATCCAACTTGTCTATATACAGAGAGCTAACTTCATGGCAGGGTAGTGCATGATTTCCATATACAGATTTCTTGCTACATGGCAGATGAGTCCAAAGTGTCCATATACTGAAAGTTTGCTACATGGCAGACAAGTCTAATATGTTCATATACAGAGAGCTACATACTTGACAGATCTGTCCAGCATATCCATGTACAGAGAGTTAGCTACATGGCAGACAAGTCCAAAATGTCCATATACATAGAGCTAGCTACATGGCAGAGAAGTGCAACATTTCCTTATATGGAGTTCTAGATTCATGGCAGATGTGTCAAACATGTCAATATACTGAGAGCTAGCTATGTGACAGACAAGTCCAATATGTTCATATACAGAGAGCTACATACTTGACAGATCAGTCCAACATATCCATGTAAAATGATGTAACTACATGGCAGACGAGTCCAAAATGTCCATATACAGAGAGCTAGCTGCATGACAGGGCAACATTTCCATATACAGAGTTCTAGTTACAACACAGATTAGTCCAACGTGTCCATTTACAGAGAGTTAGCTACATGGCAGAGTAGTGCAACATGTTCATATACAGGGTACTATCTACATGGCAGATATTCCAACATGCTCATATACTGAGAGCTAGCTACATGACAGACAAGTTCCATATGTTCATAAACAGAGAGCAACCTACTTGGCAGATCAGTCCTGCATATCCATGTACTGACAGCTACCTACATGGCAGAGAGTCCAACATGTCCATGTACTGAGAGTTAGCTACAGGGCAGATGAGTCTAATATGTTCATATACTGAGATCTACCTACATGGCAGATCAGTCCAAAATATCCATGCACACAGAGGTAACTACATGTCAGACAAGTCCAAAATGTCCATATACAGAGTTC
>NW_006425042.1:0-1296 GCF_000296735.1 Chrysochloris asiatica | reverse complement strand
TGTAGAAGGTTTCTGAGGCTGTAATTCTTTATGGGAGTAGAAAGCCTCATCTTTCTCTTGCGGGACTGCTTGTAGTTTTGAGCTGCTGATGTTGAGGTTAGCAGCCTGACTTGTAACCACTACACTACCAGAGCTTCTTTACTTCACTACATGATTTCAATATCCTCTGTGTACCAACAGTTAACAGTATTTACCTCTATTCACAAAGTCATTTGAATCTGAAGGTCAGCAGTTCAAACTCACTAGCCACTCCTTGGAAACCTTATACAGGGTCCCTATGAATCAGAACTGCCTCAAAGGCACTTAACAACAGCAACAGGTTTGTTTTACTTTAAATTCCTCTGTATCTGGCTTGAGCTCTCGGTGGTGCTCTCATGAAAGTTGGTTCTCAAGCCAAAGAACACACTTTAGTATGTTTTGCAAACTTGGCATGGTCATTACAAACTCCTTTAAATTCTGCTTATCAGTAAATGTCTTAATTTCATTGTCATATTTTTGGGAGCG
Organism: Chrysochloris asiatica; assembly: GCF_000296735.1. Classification (NCBI taxonomy): domain Eukaryota; kingdom Metazoa; phylum Chordata; class Mammalia; order Afrosoricida; family Chrysochloridae; genus Chrysochloris; species Chrysochloris asiatica. Next base: position 792 of record NW_006425042.1, on the reverse strand, counting down.
CTTTACTGGGTATATGATTCTTGGTTGACAATCTTTTTCTTTCAGAGTTTTGAATATGTCATTCCATTGCCTTCTTGCATGCATGGTTTCTGCTGAGTAATCCGAGTTTAGTCTTATTGGTTCTTCTTTGTAGGTAACTTTTTGTCTTTCCTGAGATGCTCTCAGGATTCTTTCATTGTTTTTGATTTTGGAAAGTTTGGCTATGATATGTCTCAGTGATTTTCTTTTGAGATCTATTCTGTTTTGGGTTCATTCTGCTTCTTGTATGCTTATCTTCCCATCTTTCATGATGTTAGGGAAGTTTTCTTCCAACAGCTCTTGGATAATTTTCTCTGTGATTGTTTCTTCCTGTTCTGGAATTCCAGTCACCTGTCAGTTGTTTCTCTTCATGGTATCCCACATAATTCAGGCTTCCTTCAGTTGTTTTCATCCTTTTTTTCTGAGTGTTCTTCAAGCATATTAATATTGAGAGATTTCTCTTCAAATTCACTAATTTGGGCTTCATTGCTTCAAATCTACTCCTTTGCCTTTTCAATGTATTGTCCATTTATGAGATCTTAGTATTAATCTTCTGGATTTCTAATTGCAGGTTTTATATTGTTTCAGAATCTATACTTATTTTGTGTTTGTTCTTGTAGTGTTTTCCTGAATTCTTATAGAATTTTTATTACATTCTCTTTGCTTTTCTTGTTCTATCAATCCTTTGAAGATATCCAAGTTTAATTCTTTTGAATTCTTTTTCAGTTAGTTTGATTACCTTTTCTTATTCAGAAGCATCTTCTGGCTCTGCAT
>NW_006425041.1:0-1242 GCF_000296735.1 Chrysochloris asiatica | reverse complement strand
TAAACTAAGGTCTAGTTCACCTTGTTGTTGTTGTTGTTGTTGTTGTTGTTGTTAGGTGCCATCAAGTCGGTACTGACTAATAGCGATCCCATGCACAACAGAATGAAACACTGCCCAGTCCTGGGCCAACCTCACAACTGAGGCCATTGATACTGCCACTTGGCCAATCCATTTCGCTGGGGGTCTTCCTCTTTTTCTCTGACCCTCCACCTTACTGAACATGATATCCTTCTCCAGTGACTGGTCCCTCCTGACAATATGTCCGAAGTATGAGAGTCGAAGTTTGGCCATCCTGGCCTCCAAGGAGCATTCTGGCTGCACTTCTTCCAACACAGATCCGTTGGTTCTTTTGGCAGCCTGTGGTACTTTCACTATTCTCCTCCAACACCATAACTCAAAAGCATCAATTTTTATATGATCTTCCTTATTCACTGTCCAGTTTTCGCATGCACATGAGGTTACTGAAAATACCATGGCTTGAGTCAGGCACACCTTAGTCTTCAAGCTGACATCTTTGCTCTTCAACACTTTCAAAAAATCTTGTGCAGCAGATTTTCCTAATGCAATACGTCTTTTGATTTCTTGACTGCTGCTTCTGTGAGTGTTGACAATTGATCTAAGAAGAATGAAGTCCTTGACAACTTCAATTGTTTTTTGATTGATAAGAATGTTGTTTATTGGTCCACTGGTGAGGAATTTTGTTTTCTTTACATTGAGATTCAGTCCATATTGAAGGCTGTGCTCTTTGATCTTCATTAGTAAGTATTTTCAGCCTTCTTCACTTTCAGCAAGCAAGGTTGTATCATCTGCATAACACACGTTGTTATGAGTCTTCCTCCAATCCTGATAAAAAGTAAAAATAATAATAATAAATCAAATCAAACAGGCCCTGGTTTTTATGAGGATTCATTTTGACTAATGTTAAATATGTAAAATAAAGGGGAGCACAGTGGCTCTGTAGGATAAGCACTGGACTACAACCACCAGGTCTGTAATCTGATCCCACCATTTGTTCCATGGGAGAATGATGATACTTTCTGCTCCTGAAAAGATTTATAACCTCAGAAGCCCTCTACAGGGCCACTATGAATCAGAACCAACTCAACAGCACTTAGCAACAACATAGAGTTTCCATATGTGTAAATATATAGGTATGCAAATGTACATATGGAGTTGGAGTCCTGGTGTGGTGCTGTGGGATAATGCACTGGATTGAAAGGTTGGTTTGAACTTCAGGGTCAA
>NW_006425040.1:0-1296 GCF_000296735.1 Chrysochloris asiatica | reverse complement strand
CAGTGAGCTGGAAGACAAATCTCTCCATACTGCTAAGATGGAAGAGTAAACAGAAAAAAAAGAATTTAAAAAATCTAAAGAAGGTCTAAGATTCATGTTGGACAACATGAAGAGGAATAACTTAAGAATTATCAGCATTCCAGAACAGGAAGACTCACACAAGTCCACATAGGAAATAGTTGAAGAACAGCTGGAAGAAAATTTCTCTAACATCCTGAAAAGTGAAAAGATTCAAGAAGCTCAATGAACCCCAGGAAGGAAAACCCCAAAAGAAAATAACTGAGACATATCATAACCAAGCTCTCCAAAATCAAAGATAAGGAGACACTCCTGAAAGCAGCTAAGGAAAACAGAAGTGTTACATACAAAGGCAAGCAAGTCAGAATAAGCTCAGATCTCTCAGCAGAAACCATGCAAGCAAGAAGGCAATGGGGAGACATATATAAAACCCTGAACGAAAGAAACTTCCAACCAAGAATCCTTTATCCAGCAAAGGTATCAATCAAATATGACGGTTTAATCAAAACATTGAAGGGTAATCAAAAGCTATCAAATTAGAAATCAACATAGGAAGACCAAGGAAATAAAGTCAAATACATGGAAACTGAATAACACCCTGCTGAAAAGTGACTGGGTAGTAGAAGAAATTAAACATGAACTCACAAAGTTCCTTGAAACAAATGAGAATGAAAACACAACATACCAAAATCTTTGAGACACAGTGAAAGCAGTGCTGAGAGGACAATTTATTGCACACATCCAAATAAATACACACATCCAAAAAGAAGAAAGAACCAAAATTAACACATTATCATAGCACCTTCAACAATTAGACCAACAGAGGGAGCTTAAGAAGAAGAATAAGGTTGGAAACCTCTCACTCCCAGACTTCAAAATTTATTACACAGCTACATTGGTCAAGACACATTGGTACTGGTACAATAAAATATACATCGATTAGTGGAACAGAATTGAGAATCCAGAAATTAACCCATTCACATACAGCCAACATATATGTTTATTATCAAGAAAATGACTTATAATTACAGAGTCCTAGATTCCCAGTAGAAGAGAGAGAACCTTTCCTGTGTGTTCATTATATTGAGAGCACTTGATGGCACTTAACAATAACAACAACAACATAAAAAATATATATATATATAGAGAGAGAGAGAGAGAGACAGAGAGAGAGACAGAGAGACAGAGAGAGAGACAGAGAGAGAGAGAGTCCTGGTGTGGCGCTGTGGGTTAATGTGCCAGACTGCAAAGCCATTTGAACTGCAAGGTTGGTGGTTC
>NW_006425039.1:0-1296 GCF_000296735.1 Chrysochloris asiatica | reverse complement strand
ACACTGCAGCTCCAGCAATTATAAATAGACCAACAGAGGGAATCTACAGTCACCCCAAAAAGATCAGAGCAGAAATAAATGAGAAAAGAACATAAAAACTATAGAACGAATCAACAGGACAAGAAGCAAGTTTATTGAAAGGATTAGCGAAATTGAAAAACCATTGGCAAAACTAACAAAAGAAAATAGGGAGAAGAGACAAATAACACACATTAGAAACCAAATATCCTATGTCACAACAGAACCAAAGGTAATAAAAAGGAAAATAACAGAAAACTATGAAGAGTTGTACTCCAAAAATTTGAAATCTTAAAACAGATGGATATATTTTAGAAAAACCACGACCTACTTAAACTCACACAGAGTGAAGTAGAAGGCTTGAACAGACCCATAACAAAGAAAAAAATTTATCAGCTCATTAAAAAAAAACAACTAATCAAAAGAAGACCAGTTCCAGATGGGTTCACTGGTGAGTTCTACTAAACATTCAGGAAAGAGCTGTCACCAATTCTACTCAAATTATACCAGAAAATAGAAGAGGATGGAAAGCATCCTAATACATTCTATGAAACAAGAATAACCCAGATACCAAACCCAGGGAAGGACATAATTAAGAAAGAAAATTATAGACCAATATCCCTCATGAACATAGACTCAAACAAAATCCTAGCCAACAGAATCCAGCACCACATCAAAAACATAATACATCATGTTCAAGTGAGATTCATATCAGGGATGCAAAATCAGTTCACCATTAAAAAAACAATCAATGTAATTCACCATATAAATAAGAAAAAACAAAAACAAAAAACAAACACATAATTATATCAATTAATGCAGAAAAGGCATTTGACAAACTCCCACATCCATTCCTTGTAAAGACACTCAACAAAGTAGGAATTAAAGGGAAATTCCTCAGCATAATTAAGAGCATATATACAAAACCAACAGCCTACATTGCTCTCAATGGGGAGAAATTGAAAGCCTTCCCTCTGTGAACAGGAGCCAGATAAGGATATTCTTTGTCACCACTCCTATTCAATATTGTGCTGGAAGTCTTAGCGAGAGCGATATGGAAAGACAGGGAAATGAAAGGCATCCAAATTGGCAAAGAGGAAGTAAAACTCTCTCTATTTGCAGACGATATGATCCTGTACATACAAAACCCCAAAGACTCAGTAAAAAAAGCTACTAGGTCTCATTGGAAGATTGAGCAAAGGGCAGGGTATAAAACCAATTAGATTCCTCTATCGGAACAATGATAGTGCTGAAAAAGACATTAAGAAAGCAATACCA
>NW_006425038.1:0-1296 GCF_000296735.1 Chrysochloris asiatica | reverse complement strand
GCCGGTCTTGCCTGCCGCCGCCTCAGTATGGCTTGTAGTTATTCTGGTGGCCACCGCGTCTCTGGCTCTTCCCGTAATTTGTACTACCCTGACCTGAGGACAAGAACAGTAGTGAGAGGAGCTACTTTGTTCTGAGCACTCATCACCCTGTGCCAGGCGCTTGGTTCACATCCTTTCCAGAGCCTCAACAAACCTGTACATCAGGGGGTACCTTCCCCACTTTGCAGATAGATACTGAGGCCCAGAAGTCAAAAGCTCAACTTCAGGGGTGGCTCCCAGGCCTGTCGAACTCCAAAAAGGCCCTGCTGCCAACGGCCCCTGCACTGCCTGTCCTGCCTCCCCTGGGCGGCGAGTGAATGGGGCCTCCCTCTCTCCTACTTACTGTAGTCGTAGCCGGGGCCGTAGCCGTAATAGCCATAGGGCGAGTAGTCGTAGCCGCCATAGCCCGGCCCGTAGCCCTGCTGGTAGCCGTAGCCCTGGTTCCAGTAGCTGCCGTAGCCCTGATTCCAACTCTGACTCTGACCTGTGGGGGGAGCAGGGCACAGGGGCCCGTGGACCGTTTAGCACACGCAGGAGCTAGGATGGAGGAAATCCTGCCCTTTGGATGGCGGGGGTTAACTATGGCACCTTGCAGGCAGAAACCAGGGGCTACTGTGCTGATGGTGTAGAGGGCCCAGGACCTAGCCTGCACCTGAGACCCAAAGCAGGGGGCTGGAAGGCCAGACACTTAACTGTACTCGCTACACTTTTTCCCACCCTCCCCGGCAGCTTGTCTTAAAAAAAGGATGGAGTTCAGGCTTTGGAGTTAGAAGGGCCTGGGTAGGAAGGAGGTGAAGCGCCTGGCACAACTCTATTTTTCTGCCAGCCCCCCCACAATGGTGCACTAAGACTCAGGACAGCCACAGAGCCAAGCACACCCAATAGCCTGTGCCTCCCCGACCTCAGTGAGAATGCAAATGCACTCTGCCCTGGGGCCCCAGCCCAGGCCCAGGCCCAAAAACAGGGCTCTTCCATTTCAAGGTGGAGCAGCACAGCTTTTTCTGCAAAGCTGTGTCCCCGAAGTCTGTCCCATGCCCAACTCACACTCCTGGCCTGCCACCCCAACTGCACACACACAAAGCACAAGAGACCAGAGCAAGCCCAAGGCACAATGCTCCAGCCAAGTATGGCCACAGCACCCATCTTCATCCAGGGCCCACTCACCTCCACTTCCACCACCGCCGCCACTGCCTCGGTTCCCTCGGTTGCGGTTTCCACGGCCCCCAGAGCCATACTGCTGCTGCTGGTAGACCTCTT
>NW_006425037.1:0-1296 GCF_000296735.1 Chrysochloris asiatica | reverse complement strand
ACCTCAGGGTAAGTTGATCCCTCTATCCAGCTGTCAGGACCTGAAAGAGGTCTATAGCTGTAGTGGACAGATCCCACTTCTGTGACTAGCTTATTGTGTTCCTTTTCTCAGAGTGGGGAAACAGCTGGGAAGCAAGGAAGGCATTGGATACCACAGGGGCAGTTCAATAGACAATGACCACCACACTATGAACCTGTCCACTAGAGTCATCAGAATATGAGGGATCCAATGACTCCTAATTCTGAGTGTCACATCCCACCTCAGCACATCCCTCCTCCATCCACCTATATACTCTAGTGATTCCTGCCCCTGTGTTTATGTTGCAGATTCTGGTCTGAGATCAGTGAAAGCTTGGACTTGGTGGCCTGAGTGTGAGTCTTCAGGGAACTGAAGTTGGCCCAGTGTTTATTGTTAACTTGTATTTATGACTTTATTCTTGTATATATTTATTATAAATAGTTTCTTCTTAAAATCATTCAACATAAGTTTCTTAATGTTTATTTCCACAATCTGTGTTGTTTGTATTTTAAAAAATAATTTACATTTGAGTGTGTTTCATAGTTCTACATTTTTGCATGATTTTACATTCATTTCTTGGTTCTAGCTATAGCAATTTCTGTTCAGTTATTGGATCTATTAGACGATTTATTTTTCTTTAGCGTCCCAGTCATGTAAGTACAAGGTCATGTGTAACTGCTCCTAAAGCTTTATCAGCAAATGGGATTTACTTTTCTCCAACAGTCCCCAAGCTTCTCTATGAACTCTTTGGAGATCAATTTTGTAGTGGCCACTATAGAGCCCTGAAGAAGAATTAATTTTGAAACAATAGTAGTCTTCTATACATTCCAGTGAAAGGCAACCCGATGTAATATGGAAAAGATTGAATATCACTTGAAAAAAGCCCTACACAAACTACTTGCTGAAGATAATTCAAAAGTAGATGCAACAAGAGAACAAACAAGATGGTGGATCTGGTGGAAGTGCAGTAAAAAGTTCTGCCAGCAACAACACATAATACCCGACCAAGCAAGCTCAGGGGACGGTCCCAGAACTCTGAACCATATATAATGGAATATTTAGAAGGTTGGAAGGCTTACAGCTAGGGGAATTTGTGGCAGAAGCAAGAAATCCATTGCTTCCTAGTCCAGAATGCTCAGCTGCTCCAGGTGCCACCATCTTGGATGAGACCAAGCAGGGGAAGGATCAGTGCAGCCACAGACACCTGGCAAAACAGCAGAGATAAAGGTGTGGAAATTCTTTTCTTTTGGTATCTGTTCATTGGTCCCTTGCTGTCTG
>NW_006425036.1:0-1296 GCF_000296735.1 Chrysochloris asiatica | reverse complement strand
TGGAGCAGCTGAGCATCCCGGACTAGAAAGCAATGGATTTCTTGCTTCTGCCACAAATTTCCCAGCTGTAAGCCTTCCAGCCTTCTAAATATTCCTTTATATGTGGTTCAGAGTTCTGGGACCATCCCCTGAGCCTGCTTGGTCAGGCATTCTGTGTTGTTGCTGGTAGAGCTCTTTATAACACTTCCACCCCATCTGCCATCTTCTTTGTTCTCTTGTAGGTTTGTTTTACTTTAATTATTTCTGTATCTGGATTAAGTTCTGGGTGGTGGTGACATGTATGCTAATTTCAGGTTTTGTCTGCTGTTGTAGGTTCTCAGTGCAAAGAACACCCTTCAGTATTTTTTTAAAAGCTACTCTGGTTATTACAAGTTCCTTTAATTTCTGTTTATCTGGAAATGTCCTAATTTGATTATTATATTTGAGGGACAGCTTTACTGGGTATATGATTCTTGGTTGGCATTTTTTTTTTTTTTTCTTTTCTTTTCTTTCAGTTTTGTATATGTTATCCATGGCCTTCTTGCCTGCATGGTTTCTTCTGAGAAATCAGAGCTTAATCTTATTAGTTTTCCTTTGTACATAACTTTTTGGTTTTCCTGAGCTGCTCGCAGGATTCATTACTTGTGTTTGGTTTTGGAAAGTTTGATTAGCTGATTAGTTTGAAAGATTAGTTGGTTTTGGAAAATTTGGAATGTCTTGGTGATTTTCTTTAGGGATCTATCTTGTTTGAAGTTTGTTCGGCTTCTTGTATGCTTATCGTCTCGTTTTTCATGATGTTAAGGAAGTTTTATTCCAACAGCTTTTAGATAATTTTCTCCATGTTTTTTATTGTCTGTTTCTGTTACTGAATTCCAATCATCTGTAAGCTATTTTTCTTCATGATGTCCCATATAACTCTTAGGCATTCTTAGAATTTTTAAATGCTTTTATTTGATTGTTCTTCTAGCATATTAGTATTTATCTTCAAGCTCACTAATTCAGGCTCCCATTTCTTTGTCTACAACTCTGCCCTTTCAATTTCTTTTTTCCATTTCTGAAATCTTAGTATTAATTTTCCAGATTTCTAATTGCTGGTTTTGTATTCTTTCAAATTTGCATTTTTTGTCTTTGTTCTTGTAGAGTTTTCTTGAATTCTTCTCAAGTTTCTTCTGTGTTCTCTTTGCTTTCTACAATCTTTTGATCAATCCTTTGAAGGTGCCTAAATATCACTTTTTAAAAATTCTTTCTCACATAATTCCATTACCTTTTCTTTCTCAGAAATGTTTTCTGACTCTGCACCTTCGTCATTTGTTTGAG
>NW_006425035.1:0-1186 GCF_000296735.1 Chrysochloris asiatica | reverse complement strand
ATGTGGTTCAGAGTTCTGGGACCATCCCCTAAGCCTGCTTCATTGGATATTCTGTGTTGTTGCTTACAGAGCTCCTTACTGCACTTCCACCTGATGTGCCATCTTGTTTGTTCTCCCTCCTGTTCGCTTTCGATTTCAATTAGCTTGCTATGTTTTTTTCAATCCTTTGACTTTTAATCTGTTTTTGTCTCTGTGTATGACATGTGTCTCTTGAAAACAGCATATTGAATGATATTGTTTTCTTATCCATTCTGCCCCTCTCCGTTTCTTAACAGGTGCATTTAATCCATTTTCATCCAGTGTAATTACTGATAAGTATGAATTAATTTCTGCCATTATGTTTGTTTTATTTTTTTTGTGTGTGTGTGGTGTTGCTCTTTTCTTTCTTCTGTGTGTCTTCTTTTGTTGAGTTCATGCTTTTTGTGTTTTTTTATTGTGAGTTTCCTCATAGTTTTAATGTTTCCATATTCTTCTTGAATTTTAATTTTCTTGTGGTGTTGTGAAGTGTTAATTTTCTTTGAGGTTGCCTTATAGTCCATTAACTTTTTGCTCCATTTCATTCAGTCTATTCTATCCTGTAATCTACCTGATCTTCTCACATCTGGGTCTCTGTTTCTAAATGTTTATTTTACATTGTAATTGTTTTAAACATAGACTGACCTCCCAGAGTCTCTGAGTTTGTTCCTATAGTTTTGTTCTTTTCTCAACTTTTCCTTCTGTTGATTTAATTCTGGGAGGTGCTGTCATGTATATCAATCTCTGGTTGTTGTCTGTTCTTGTTGATTCTCAGTCTACAGAACTCCCTTTAGGGTGTTTTGTAGTACAGGGTTGGCTTTGGCAAAATCCCTTAGCTTCTGTTTATCCTGGAATGTTTAAATTACACCGTCATATTTGATTGATAGTTTTGCTGGATATAAGATTCTTGGTTGAACTGGACCTTTTAGATGTGTACAGTTCAACCCAACAACAGCACAATACACATTCTTTTCCAGTGCCCATGGAACAGTCTCCATAATAGACCATGTTTTAGGCCACAAAACAAATATACATAAATCTACAAATATCAAAATACTGCAAAGCATTTTCTAGGACCACAATGCTATCAAATTAGAAATCAACAATAGCAAGACCAAGGAAACCAAGTCAAATATGTGGAAACTGAATAACACCCTGCTGAGAAGCGACT
>NW_006425034.1:0-1296 GCF_000296735.1 Chrysochloris asiatica | reverse complement strand
CCATGTAGCTATCTCTCAGTATATGGACATGTTGGACACATCTGCAATGTAGCTAGTACACTTTATATGGACATGTTGGACTACTCTGCCATGTAGCTAGCTTTCAGTAGATGGGCACGTTGTACACATCTGCCATGTACCTAGAATTCTGTATATTGAAATGTTGCACTACTTTGCCATGGAGCTAGCTCACTTTATATAGACAAGTTAGACTCATCTGACTGGTAGCTAGAACTCTGTACATGGATATGTTGAATTGATCATCAAAGTAGATAGCTCTCTGTATATGAACATATTGGACTTGTGTGCCATGTAGCTAGCTCTCAATATATAGACATGTTGGACTCCTCTGCGATGTAGCTAGTACCCTGTATATTGACATGATGTTCTACTCTGCCATGTAGCTAGCTCTCAGTATATGAACACCTTTGACACATCTGCTATGTAGCTGGAACTCTGTATATGCAAATGTTGCACTACTCGCCATGTAGCTAGCTCTCTGTATATGGACATTTTGTACTCGTCTGCCATGTAGCTAACTCTCTGTACATGGATATGTTGTGCTGATCTGCCAAGTAGGTAGCTCTCTGTATATGAACATATTGAACTTTTCTGCCATGTAGGTAGCTCAAAATATATAGACATGATGGACTCCTCTGTGATGTAGCTAGTACCCTGTATATGGACATGTTGTACTACTCTGCCATGTAGCTAGTTCTCAGTACATGGACACGTTGGACACATCTGCCATGTAGTTAGAACTCTGTATATGGAAATTCTACACTACTCTGCCATGTAGCTACCTCTCTGTATATAGACAAGTTGGAGTAATCTGCCTTGTAGATAGAAATCTGTATATAGAAATGTTGTACTACCCTGCCATGTAGCTAGCTCTCTTTATATGGGGATTTTGGACTCATCTGCCTTGTAGCTTGCTCTCTGTACACGGATATTTTGGACTGATCTGCCAAGTAGGTAGCTATCTGTTTATGATCATACAGGACTTTTCTGCCTTGTAGCTAGATCTCTGTATATGGATATGTTGGACACATCTGTCATGTATCCAGAACTCTGTATATGGAAATGTTGCACTATCCTGCCATGTAGTTAGCTCTCTCTATATAGAAAAGTTGCAGTCATCTGCCTTGTAGCTGCAACTCTGTATATAGAAATGTTGCATTACCCTGCCATGTATCTAGCTCTCTGTATGTGGACATTTTGGAGTCATCTGTCATGTAGCTAGCTATTTGTATATGGATATGTTGGATTGATCTGCCAAGTAGGTAGCTCTCAGTA
>NW_006425033.1:0-1296 GCF_000296735.1 Chrysochloris asiatica | reverse complement strand
GTATACTGAGAGCTAGCTACATGGCAGACAAGTTCAATATGAGAGCTGGCTACATGGCAGATCAGTCCATCATATCCATGCACAGTGAGCTAGCTACATGGGAGTCGAGTCAAAAATATCCATATACAGAGAGGTAGCTACATGGCAGAGTAGTGCAACATTTCCATATACAGAGTTCTATCTACATGTCAGATGAGTCCAACATGTCCATTTACTGAGAGTTAGCTAAAAAATGCATATGAGTCCAACATGTGTATATATAGATGACTTGCTACAAGGCAGATGAGTCCAACATGCCTATATTTAGGGAGCTAGCTTCAAGGAAGATGAGTCCAACATGTTCATACACAGAGGGTTGGCTACATTGCTGATGAATCCAATATGTCCAAATACATAGAACTAGGTACATGGAAGACAAGCCCAATATGTTCAAATACAGAGAGCTACCTACATGACAGAGGAGTCCGAAATGTCCATATACTGAGAGCTAGGTACATGGCAGATGCGCCCAATATGTCCATATACTGAGAGTTAATGACGTGGCCGAGGAGTCCAACATGTCCATATACTGAGAGTTAGCTACATGGCAGATGAGTCTAACATGTGTATATAGAGGAATAGCTAAAAAGCCAGATGAGTACAACATGTTCATTCAAATAGAGCTGGCTACATGGCTGAAGAGTCCAACATATCCGTATATAGAGAGCTAGCTACATGGCAGACAAGTCCAATATGTACATCTACAGAGAGCTGCCTACATGGCAGATCTGTCCAACATATCCATGCACAGGGAGTACCTATATGGCAGACAAGTAAAAAACATCCATATACAGAGAGCTAGTTACATGGCATAGTAGTTCAACAGTTCCATATACACAGTCCTAACTAAATGGCAGATGACTCCAACGTGTCCATATACTGAGAGCTAGTTACATGACAGATGCGTCCAACATGTCCATATACAGAGTACTAGCAACATGGCAGATGAGTCCAACATGTCCATATAATGAGAGCTAGCTACATGGCAACCAAATCCAATATGTTCATATACAGAGAGCTACCTATATGGCAGGTCAGTCCAACATATCCATGTACAGAGAGCTAGCTACATGGCAGATGAATCCATAGTTTCTATTTAGAGAGAGGTAGCTACATGGCAGAGTAGTGCAACATTTCCTTATACAGAGTTCTACCTACATGGCACAGTAGTCCAAAGTGTCCATATACTGAGAGCTAGCTACATGGCAGAGTAGTCCATCATGTCCATATGCAGAGTACTAGCTACATGGCAGATGC
>NW_006425032.1:0-1297 GCF_000296735.1 Chrysochloris asiatica | reverse complement strand
GTATGCAGATACTTGCTGAAAGTGAAAAAGACTTAAAATACTTATTAATGAAGATCAAAGACCATAGCCTACAATATGGATTGCATCTCAATGTAAAGAAAAAAAAAATCCTCACCACTGGACCAACAAAAAAACATTCTTATCAATGGACAAAAGATTGAAGTTTTCAAGGACTTCATTCTTCTTGAGTCAGCTGTCAACGCTCATTGAAGCAGCAGTCAAGAAATCAAACGACATAGTGCATTAGGCTCATCTGCTGTACAAGACCTTTTTAAAGTGTTGAAGAGTGAAGATATCAGCTTGAGGACTAAGGTGCGCCTGACCCCAGTCATGGTATTTTCAATAACATCATATGCATGCAAAAGCTGGACAGTGAATAAGGAAGAACATAGGAGAATTGATGTTTTGAGTTCTGGTGTTGGAGGACAACATTGAACGTGCCATGGATTGCCAAAAGAATAAAAAGATCTGTGTTCGAAAAATACAGCCAGAGTGCTCCTTGGAGGCCAGGATGGCCAAACTTTGTCTCTCATACTTCGGACATATTGCCAGTAGGGACCAGTTGCTGGAGAAAGATATCATGCTTGGTAAGTTGGATGATCAGAGAAAAAGAGGAAGACCCCCAGCAAGATGGATTGGCAAAGTGGCAGCATCAATGGCTCAAGCATAGCAACAATTGTGGTGTTATCCCAGGATCGGGCAGTGTTTCATTCTAATGTGCATAATGTTGCTCTGAGTCAGTACAAATTCAATGGCACCTAACAACAGCAACAATAGATAATTACACTGAACGTAAAAGGATTAAATGTACCAGTTAAGAGACACAGAGTGGCAGAATGGGTAAGAAAACAAGATCGTTCAATAGGCTGTCTGCAAGAGACACAGGTTACACACAGAGACAAAAACAGCTTAAAAATCAAAGGATGGGATGACTTCTAGAGTAGAGGGGCAGTGAGGTTTGCCATCAGCAATGCCACAGAATACCAGGCAAAGCAGATTGAGGGCAGAGCTCCAAAAGAACCATATAGCTAGGAATATTTTTAAAAGTTTGAAGGCTAATAGCTAGTGGAACTTGAAGTGAAAGTAAAAATCACATACTTTTGAATCTGCCAGGCTCGGCAGCCCAGATCCAACAAATTGGGTGAGACCAAATGACAAGACCATGTCGGGGAGTAGACACACCATGGAAAAATGCCACAAAAACCTTGGAGCAAAGGTGGACAATACACTTTGTCGGTTTTGGTTTGTTCTGATTTTCTTTTTATTTGGTATTTGTTCATTGGCCCTCCACTCTTTG
>NW_006425031.1:0-1250 GCF_000296735.1 Chrysochloris asiatica | reverse complement strand
ACCCAAAGAAGACAATGAGGAGACTAACAGATGAAGAGATGCTCATGATCATTAACCATTGTTGTTGTGTGCTATTGATTCTGACTCAAGGAATTCTGTATAGGGTTTCCGAGAGTGGTTAATGGACTGAACTGCTAACCTGTAGTTAGTACAGTCCAGTGCTTATGCCATAGCATTGTGTTGTTGTTGTTAAGTGATGTCAAGTCAATTTTGACTCATATTAACCCTGCACAGGGTTTCCGAAGAGTGGCTGGTGGGTTTGAACCACCAACCTTGTGGTTAGTTGTCCAGTGCTTATCCTACAGCACCATACCAGCACTCCATACCACAGCACTGTTGTAAGTGCCATTGGGTCAGTTCTAACTCAGTGACCTTGTATAGGGTTTCCAAGGAGCAGCTGGTGAGTTTGAATTGCCAGGCTGGTGGTCCACAATCTACAGCTGAGCCTATAGCACCATACTAGGAGTCCATCATAACATGCAAATCAAAACTACAATGAGATACCATCTCACCCATGCAAAAACAGCAATAATAAAAAACAAACTAGAAAACAACAAATGTTCGTGAAGTTGTGTGGTGACTAGAACTCCTATACACTGCAAACAGGGTTGTAAAATGGTACAACCACTATGGAAAACAGCATGGCACATTCTCAAAAAGCTAAAAAAAAAAGAAAAGAAACACCATACGATATTGTCATCTTACTCTTAGGTATATTTCTTAGAGAAATAAGAGCAGTGACATGAATAGACATATTTATTACAGCATTATTCACAATAGCAAAAAGCATCCATCAATGGATAAACAAAATACAATGGAATACTATGCAACAACAAAGAATCATGATTAGTCTGAAAAACGTCTTATAATATGGATGAATCTGGAGGACTTCATGCTGAGTGAAATAAGTCAATCATAAAAGGATTAATATTGCATGATACCATTTTTATTAAAAGTCAAAAATATATTCATACACAGAAAGCAATGCTCTTTGATGTTTACCAGGAATGGAAGTGGGAGAGAAGGAGAATCACTCACAAGATAGTAAAAAACAAACCAAACCCACTGCCATCGAGTCTATTTCAACTCATGTTGTTGTTGTTGTGTGCCGTGGAGTCGGTTCCAACTCATAGTGACCCTGCACAGGGTTTCTGAGGTTGTAAACCTTTATGGGAGTAGAAAGCCTCATGTTTCTCCCACAGAACAGCTGGTAGTTTCAAAATGCTGACCCTAAGGTTAGCAGCCCGATT
>NW_006425030.1:0-1237 GCF_000296735.1 Chrysochloris asiatica | reverse complement strand
GCAAGGTCAGCAGTTCAAAACTACCAGTTGTTCCGCAGGAGAAAGATGAGGCTTTCTGTTACTGTAAAGATTTACAACCTCGGAAACCCTGTGCAGGGTCGCTATGAGTCAGAACCCACTCCACAGCACATAACAACAACATATATATATATATATATTTGGTTTTATATATGTAAAATCGGTTGCTTCGAACTCAGAGAGATCCAGTGTAGTGTTTACAAGGAGCAACTGCTGAGTTTGAACCACCGACAGAATAGTTCAAACTGACCTTGTGTTCTAGTTCTTTATCCCACATGGCCATTTATCCCATAGGACCACAGAACTCTCTCTTTTTCAATATATGAGAGAGAGAGACTCCTGGTGTGGCCCTGTAGGATAAACACTGGGCTGTTAACCACAAGGTTGGCAGTTCAAGCTCACCAGTTGCTCCTTGGAAACCCTATGCAAGGTCGCTATGAGCCAGAACCAACTCGATGTCACTTACAACAACAACAACAACAACACACACAAACACACATATAATATTATACATATATAGGGAGCAAGATGGCTCCATCCGATAAACACTGGACTGTGAACCACATGGTCTACCATTCAAGCCTGCCAGCCATTCCACGGGAGTGTTCTCTACTTCCACAAAAATGTCAAAACCCTCGGAAACCCTGTATAGGATTTCTATGTGTTGGAACCAACTGAACGACAGCTAACAACAATATATATATAGTTATTGCTGTTAAATGCTCTTGAGTTAGTTCCACCTCATAGCGATCCTTTATAGGATTTTCGTGGAGTATCTAGTGGGTTTGAACCACTGACAGAATCTATATATGTGGTTGTTGTTAAGTGCCATTGAGTTGGTTTCAACGCATAGCAACCGTACACTCTATAGAGTTTCCAAGGAGTGGCTTTTGAGTTTGAACTACAGACCTTGTGGTTAGCATTCCAGTAGTTATCTTACAGTTAAATACCAGGACTCATAAATATGATTAAATATATATCTTATAATGTGGCACTGTATATAAATATTTTTGTAAAGTGACATTGAAGCAACTTGTGAGCTTGAACCACTGACCTTTTGGCTCCCAGTCCAGTGTGTATCCTACATTGCCACTGCACTCCAGAATATGTATATATATATATAGTTTCTAAGGAGCAGCTGGTGAGTTTGAACTGCTGATCTTGTGGTTCTAACCAACCTTGGATCCATTGCTTCATGCCACAGTGCCATACGAGGACT
>NW_006425029.1:0-1198 GCF_000296735.1 Chrysochloris asiatica | reverse complement strand
TGTAGCATTTAGGGCCTTAGAGGGAATCCTGAGCCCCATCCAATACCTTCTAAGGAGGACATTCCCATTTGAAAGGAAATGCAGACCAACCCGGAGTGGCTAGAGGAACAGAAAATGCTTCTTGAAAGAAAGATCAGCAGAAAAGAAAAGAAAGAAAGAGAAAAAAAAAGACTTTGCCTATTATGGCTATTACAAGAACAAGCATGCTGTTCCCCTAGGAATCATCAAGTCACTTCAGGACAAATCCCCTTCCAAGACTGAAAATCACAGGGAACACAGGAGCAGGCTTGTAAGCTCACTGGTGGCCATGTTGTTCCACTTGTAAGTGGAAGTGGGGGGATAGCAGTAAAAAAGACATAGACTGAGCTTGACCATGTTCTATAGTCACCTGTCGACCTTGAGATGAGAGAGACAAGAGGAAGGGTTGGTTGTTCCGAACTTTGGGGAGACTTGGGAACACCTGTGCCTATGAACATTAATCTAGCTATGGAGGGCTAGAGCTGAGAGTAAAGAACTCAGCTGATATGAAGTGGGGGGGTGGGTGCCCAAGAACACCCAAACATGCAGATAGTACTCATTTGACCTAGCATGGATGACTTGATGATCAGAACTCAACTAGAGAAAGATGAAGAAATTTTATAAAGGAAACAAATGTGAAATGCTACAATCTGATGAATTTGACGTTTACTGATAGATGAGGTAGCACAAAATACCAAACAAGAGAGGAATGTTCAAATCAAGGATCAAGCCAATCTCCTCAGTACACAGGGTTGTTAGGAACAGGCAATTTAGACATTGGCTACATAAAATGGGTAGGCTCCAACGGCACAAACTGCTGGCTTACAAGTTTTCAGAGCAAGAGGGGGAAGGTAGAATCTCCACTATATAGTTTTCATCTTGTCTAGATGGGTCTGATAAAAGAGATGGGGATACGATTCTTTTGATTCAATAGTGAGTAATCATTATCATGACTAACTGCAGTTGTCACAAGTTTAAAGGCAGAAATTGTAACAAAGAGGGGATACTAGTTCAGCTTCCATTCCAGGAACAGAAGACAGTAGGACCATCAAGCAGGAGGAGCATGAGCAGAACTGTGGGATCCTAATGAGAGAAGCAGAGATAGAGGCAGAGATGATGACATGTAGAGATAGAATACCTGAGTACTCTAAACTCATGAAAAGAGTAAGACTGTGGGCTG
>NW_006425028.1:0-1251 GCF_000296735.1 Chrysochloris asiatica | reverse complement strand
AGACTGCAAAGTCATTTGAACTGCAAGGTCAGCTCTTCAAGCTCACCACCTGCTTCACAGAAAACCTATACTGGGTCGGAATTGACTCGACAGCACCTAACGACAGCTATATTCTGATTCATAGCAATCCAATATAGGATTTCTGAGGCTGTAAATTGTTTTGAGAACAGAAAGTCATATCTTTCTCCTGTAGAGCAGTTGGTGGGTTTGAACGCATATCCTACAGTGCCGCCAGAGCTATGTGACACATACACACCGAGTCTTGGCATGGCGCTATAGGATAAGGGCTGTACTACTAACTGCAAGTCACTGGTTCAAACCCATGAGCCACTCCTCAGAAACCTTATGAGTCACTATGAGTTGGAAGTGATTCGATGACTCTTAACAACAAATACACACAAGGACACACACATATTTTTCCCCAAAGGCACAAAATATTGAATTCTCTGTCCAGAGAAAAAGCCTATTCATACAAAAGTAACTTATTCAATATGCGTATATTTTCACAGTGAAAATTCTTAGTAAAATTCTAGTCCATAAATTGGTAGAGATAATTCATCAGGACATTTATTGTCAACAGCGTTCAAGACATGATACTGATGGGTAAACTAGAAGGTTCAATGTGGTCAAGGGACTAGCGCAGGTACTTGAATATAAATTGAAAAAGAAGCAGAATATGTTAAGTTCCCTGAGAGTGTAACTGTTGTCGTGAAGTGCCAATCCAATCGGTTCTGACTCACAGCAACCCTGAATAAGGTTTCAAAGGAGCAGCGGGTGAATTTGAACCACTGCTCCCATGGTTCCAACTGACCTTGTGGTCTAGGGCCCCAAAAGTATAAGATACTGTATCAAGATACATCAGTATACAGAAAATAGAATGACTTTAAACTAGGGTGAGTCAAGAGATTTTAAGAAGGCAAGGTCTGGGTTAGGCCTTTAAAGATGGGTAGGATTTCATCAAGTGACCTAGCATAGAAATGTTTTCTTATGGACAAAGGGTGAGTATCAGAGGAAAGGGCTGAATTTAGGGACTAGTAAAAACTACAGTTTAGATAAGTCAGATATGAATGAAGTAAATGTTGAAAGAAAAAAACAACCTGTGCCGTTGGTGAGGATAGGATTGTCAGGAGCCTCAAGCCCCTTGGCCAGGAATGCAGATTCCACTAAGCAGGCAGCAGGGAGTTTGAAAGGTCCTGGTCAGAGTGCACAGAAGAAGGATTTCCTAAAGCATGCTCTGTCAGCCGTTTTGGG
>NW_006425027.1:0-1293 GCF_000296735.1 Chrysochloris asiatica | reverse complement strand
AATTATAGCCAGAGAACTCTATGGGGCTGGTCTACTTTGTAACCATGGTTGTTCTGAGTTGGAATTGATTACACATCACCCAACAGCACATCATTGGGAGGTATCAATCGCTGTTCAATCATGCTGTTTGTGAAATAGAATGCCAATAAGGGTGAGGTAGACTCTAGGGAGAAAAGTTGGCACAGTGGCTATAAAGATGTACTCGAACATACTAACTACTGTGGAGATGATGCAGGACTGGGAAATATTTCATTCTGCTGTACATGGGTTGCTATGAGTCAAAGTCATCTAATAATGTATTTCTGACCCAAACTCATTTTAAGGTAAATTTAACCTATGTGAACAAAGAATAGAAGTTTTCTTCTTATTTCTATTAAAAATATATTTTCTTATCAAATTCCAATATTATATTAAAATTTGACCTTTGGCGTGGCCTTTTTGCTCCCCAAAACACTTAACCCAATAGAAGTTATTAGAGAAAGAGTAAATAATAACCATTATTCCATCTAACCATCTTTGAAAAACGGAATTCCACAATCTTTTTCTATAACCCATCTTTATATAGTAAGGGTTGTTTATCTTCATTCTAGGCTTCTTTTTTTCTGCGTTAGACTTTGTAATGAGTAAGAGTGATCCCATCATAACATTTTCTTTTTTCTAAAGCTAAGTCTTCACTTCTTCCTTACTCCTAAATAAAGTGTGTATTTATTCATATGCCTAAAAGCATAATTATCATCATAGCAGGTAATCATCATACTACATTTCAGCTTGATTTTCTGAAAACTTGTTTGAATTTAGTAGATGATTTTTCTCCTTTCACTGTGATCAGTTCCCTTACTATTTTTCTGACTCTTATATGCCTCAGAAACATTTATGTCAAAAACCTTCAACCTGAACTTCAGTCCTCATAGCCTCTTGTACATTTCTTTTAATTGTACATTTATAAAACTTGTGTGTGATATGAGAATCAAGTAAGCATATAAAAGTTTAAAAGTTAAATTTGAAAGTCATTTGTAAAGTAATAAATGTAATTTTTTAAATAAAGTTTTCTGATATTTTTGTGCCATATAAAGTAATCTGATGGAGTATCTAAGAAATTTATTATAGACTATTCCCCATGCAAATTACATAGTATTAGCTATTGAATAATTCAGCAAAATATATTAATAGTTGATATTATTGACTTAAACCTAAATTTAGCAATCAAGAAGATACTGATGAACAGGAACCAGACAAGGATGCCCTCTGTCACCGCTCCTATTCAATATTGTGCTGGAAGTCTTAGCAAGAGCT
>NW_006425026.1:0-1291 GCF_000296735.1 Chrysochloris asiatica | reverse complement strand
TTTTTTTTTTTTTTTTTGGTCTGTTTTGGGTTTCATTTATTTCAGCTCTACTCCTCATTATTTATTTTATTCTGGTGGCAATAAGCTTTGTTTGCTCCTATTTTTCTAGCTGTGGAGATGTTGTATTACTGTGCTGATTTGGATTCTTTCTTCTTTTCAGATACTACTATAAATTACCCTCTAGTCAATAGGGTCTGTTCTGGAGAATGTTCCATGTCCACTGGAAAAGAATATATACTGTGCTATTGTTGGGCTGAGTGTTCTACAGAAATCTATGAGGTCAAATTGATTGATAGTGTTGTTTAGTTCTTCTATGTCTGTTAGGCTTACTTCAAGTTTTTATTTGCAGTTTATGTATTGTCTCAAATCCTTTTCTGTTTTACTTGTTTGTTCCTGTCATGCTTTGAAAGCGGTGTGTTAAAATATTTTATTTTTATTATAAAGTTGCCTATATCTTTCTTAAATCCTTTCATTAGAAGCACAGATTATATATATATATATATAATGGTTATGTCCTCTTGTTCAATTGAAACTTTAATCATTATATAATGTCCTTCTTTGTCTCTTATGCTGGTTTTTGTCTTAAAGTCTATTTTATCAGACATTACTTTTGCCACTCTTGCTTGTTCTTATTGGTACTACTTTGATATAGTTTTACCATCGTTTGATTTTTAGCCTATTTTTATCTTTTTGTGTATGCTATGACTCATGTAGGCAACATATGGAAAAATCCAGCTTTTTTATCATTCTGCTACTCTCTGTGTCTTGATTAGTGCATTTAATCCATTAATGTTAAGGGTAATTATTGGTAGATATGAAATCATTGCTATCATTATGCTGAGTTTTGTGTGAGTGTGTGTGTGTGTTTAATGTGTGTGTGGTGCTGCTGGTTTCCTTGTTCTACTTAATTTTCTGTGCTGAGTTCATGTTGTTTGAACATTTTTTGACAGTTTTTTTCATTTCGGTTTTTTTAATGTTCAACAAATCTTAATGGGTTTTCCCTTTTCTTGCTTTGATGTGATGGTGTATTAATTTTATCCTAAGTTGTCTTGTAAGTTATTAATTTCTTCCCAAATTTAAAACAGTCTGATTTATCTTGAAATTTAATTGACTTCTTTCCCATTTCTAAGTTATATAACTATTCTTTGCCCTCTTTTTGTTTGGAATTATCTAACTTTATATCTCTGGTTCCCTAATTTAAGTCTTGTAACCTAATGGACTTTTTTTGGACTGTCAAAAGAACCAATAGATCTGTTTTGGAAGAAGTGCAGCCAGAGTGCTCCTTGGAGGC
>NW_006425025.1:0-1298 GCF_000296735.1 Chrysochloris asiatica | reverse complement strand
TACAGAACAAGGGGACACTGAAAGTTTTAAAATCAGGAAAGGTGTGTACCAGGTTAGTATAGAGGAAGACCCCCAATGAGATGGATTGGCACAGTAAGAGCAGTAATGGGCTTAAGTTTAACAACAATTGTGTGGATGGCACAAGACCAGATAGTGTTTTGTTCTTTTGTGCATAAGGTCACTATGAGTCTGAACCAAACTCGACAGAACCTAACAACATAACAACAGTATCACCATGGAGTCCTGGTGATGTTCACATGTTCCATTAGTCCATTGGACTAACTTATTCCAAGCATCTTCAATTTTCATCATTTTTTTCTTCTGGACATGAAGAGACCAATAGTTGCACCTTAGATGGCTGTTCGTGAAGTTTTAAGATCCTGATTGCGACTTACCATTGTCTTTGTGTACTGTGTTATCATCCAACTGACCATGGTGTCTATAGGGTGTGTTTTAATCTAATCTATTTTGAGATATAAAAGCAGATCAGGCACAGAAGAAAGCAAACATGGGAAAAACCAACGTTATTTGAAGATCAGTCTGTAAGTCTAGAAACTCCAAGGATGGCCAACTAGAGAAGTTAAAACGAGAAGAGTAGACAGAGAGTCCTTCCCTCAAGCCAGTCTCCTAAATTTGGACTTTTAACCTCCTAAAATGAGAAAAAAATAAATTTCTGTTCTTTAGAACCACCCACTTATGGTATTTCTGCTACAGCAACACCAGCAAACTAAACAATAGGCTATAGTCCCATTTCAGAATTGGGGTAATTGAGGACACAACTGGTCTGACATCGAAGTAAAGACAATTACTTTCTGCAGCATTACCCCGGTCTTTGATAAATTTCAGCAAAGGGAAAGGCGGTGTTAGAAAGCTTTCATCTTCACTTACTTTAGAATCACACAGCCTGTTCCTGCTCGTGGTGCTATCCAAAACACCTGGATCCGCGTCCTCCTTCGGGGTGTGCTCTCAGTGACAGCAACAGGGCAGTTACTCATAAACTGTGTTTCTTCTTCATCTATGATCTACAAGAAACCAGTAGAAAGTAAACACATTAAAATGCTATGTCACTCAGGGAGTTTCTGAGTTGACTCGTCCTTAGTTTTACTTTTCAACCTGTCATTTTGTCTTAGCAGTTCTACATCCACAAATACCAGAATAGTGCCTGGGACAGAGTGACAATCAATGCTTGTTGAATTAATGTCCTCTAAGGATGGACTCCTGGAGTCCTGGGGTGGCGCTGTGGGTTAATGCGTCAGACTGCAAAGTCGTTTGAACTGCAAGGTCGGTGGTTCAAGCTC
>NW_006425024.1:0-1298 GCF_000296735.1 Chrysochloris asiatica | reverse complement strand
GCGGGAGAAAGATGAGGCGTTCTGCTCCCGTAAAGATTTACAGCCTCGGAAACCCTGTACAGGGTCGCTATGAGTCGGAACCAACTTCACGGCACACAACAACAACAACAACATGTCTGCCATGCTCATAAGTAGGCTTCTCGCTGACCCTCAGCCACTTGGCCTGACCTTTGTTCTGTTTGGGCAATGTTACAGAGTTCTTTTATCACTATTGATGTTGTTGTTGTTATTAAGTGCCGTTGAGTCGTTTCCAATCCATAATGACCCTGTACAGGGTTTCTGAGGCTGTAAATCTTTACAGGAGCAAAAAGCCTCATCTTTCTCCAGTGGAGTAGCTGGTAGTTTCAAACAGCTGACCTTAAGGTTCGCAGCCCGATTCGTAACCACTAGGTTATCAGAGCTCTTAAACGCTGCTGTAAGCCTCAGTCTGAAGAAGCTGAACTCTACCTCTGTAGGTCAACAAATCTAGCTTCTGACATTAAATGCCTAGAGGCACCTCACTCAGCAAGCAAGTTGCCTGCCTGAAGGCACATAGCTTTACTAGCTCTGTGGGCTGAGAAGCCTACCACTCTGTCTCATGCTCTTGATATTTCTGCTTCTGGTGCTGCTGCTTTTCAGCCACTCCTCTGGTTTCACAAGTTTATGTCCCTGAATTAAGGAGGTTCAATGAGCAGGGATTTCGGGGGCCAAAGGACCCACTCCATTCCTGCATCTTCTTTCTTGTTGGTATGAGATACACCTCTTGCTCCTGAGATGGCTCGTTTTAATCTGAGCAGAATAACAAAATTGACCAATTTTTTTGTTAGATTTCCAAGTTTAACAGTCACATTAGCCCTGTGAACAATTCACAACTGAATCATGTAATTCTATTAGCATCTTCCCCTACCTCATCTTATCCAGACTCATCAGGAAAAAGTCTTATGGTAGGAATTACAAGGAGTATGAATAGAAAAGTCATGTTAATTAATTAACTGCTCCATACCTCTCAATGAGTAAGCATTAGAGCAGTGTACTTTTGTTCTTTATGCTTGGAGAGATAGCCAGGTGTATGACTGTATACGGATTCGGATTCATGAATTGTGGCCAATGGTATGGCTGGATGGTTAGGGACTTGGAAGAAATACAATTGGAAAACTGGTTGCAAGGAGTATTGTTGTTGTTAAGTGCCATTGAGTCAATACCGACCCATAGTGACCCTGTTGAGGGTTTCCAAGGAGCAGCTGGTGAGCTTGAACCACCGACCTTACAGTTCAAACGGCTTTGCAGTCTGATGCATTAACCCACAGCGCCACATCAGG
>NW_006425023.1:0-1298 GCF_000296735.1 Chrysochloris asiatica | reverse complement strand
GTAGAGGAATTCAAATGCTTTTTTAAAATATATTTATTTATCTTGTACTCTGGCACTTTGCTGAATCTATCAGTAAGTTCCCATACTTTTCTTGCTGAGTCTTTGAGATTTTCTGTATATAAGATCATATCAGCAGCAAATAGAGAGATCTCTACTTCTTTTTTGCCAGTTTGGATATCTTTAACTTTCATTTCTTGCCTTACACTCCTTAGCTAAGACTTCCAACACAATATTGAATAGAAGAGGTAATCCTTGTGTGGTTCCAGTTTGCAAAGGGAAACATTTCGGTTTCTCTCCATTGAGAATAATTTTGGCTGTTGGGTTTGTATATATGTCATTAATTATTTTGAGGAATTTCCCCTCTATTCCTATTTTGTTGAGTGTGTTTGTCAGGAATGGACTTCTCAACACAATTGATATGTTGAGTGTGTTTGTCAAGTGACTTCTCAGCATCAATTGATATGATCATGTGGTTCTTTTCCTTTGTTTTATTTATGTGGTGGATTATGTTGATGATTCTTTTTCTAATATTGAATGATCCTTGCATGTTGTTATTGTTAAGTGCCGTTGAGTTGGTTCTGACCCATAGCGAACCTGTATAGGGTTTCTGAGGAGACAGCTGGTAAGCTTGAACCACTGACTTTGCAGTTCAAACGGCTTTGCAGTCTGGTGCATTAAGCCACAGTGCCACACCAGTGACTGGATATCTGGTATGAATCCTACTTGGTCATAATACATTATTTTTTGATATGTTGTTGAATTCTGTTGGCTAGGAGTTTGTCAAGAAT
The DNA here is from genome assembly GCF_000296735.1 of Chrysochloris asiatica. Classification (NCBI taxonomy): domain Eukaryota; kingdom Metazoa; phylum Chordata; class Mammalia; order Afrosoricida; family Chrysochloridae; genus Chrysochloris; species Chrysochloris asiatica. Next base: position 510 of record NW_006425023.1, on the reverse strand, counting down.
TTTTATATCTGTGTTCAAGAGGGATATTTGTCTATAGTTTTCTTTTCTAGTGATGTGTTTGCCTGGTCTGAGGATTATGCTTAGGAGTTTTTCTATACATTTCTATGTCTGGAAAAGTATGAGCAGAATAGTTGTAAGTTCTTTGATGAATGTTTGGTCGAATTCCCCAGTAAAACCATCTAGCTCCGGACTTCTTTTTTTGTTGGGAGCTTTTAAATGACCTGATCAACTTCTTTTGTTATGGGTTAGTTTAAGTTTTCCACTTCATTCTGTGTTGGTTTCATTAGGTTGTTTATTTCTGAAAATTTGTCCATTTTTTTCTAGATTTTCAAATTTGTTGGAATATAACGTTTCATAGTAATCTGTTATTATCCTTTTTATTTCTGTTGATTCTATTGTTATGTCACCCACATTGTTTCTTATGCATGTTATTTTCATCTTTTATTAGATTTTGCCAATGGTTTGATTAATTGCTGTCATTACATTTTTTTGTGTGTGTGGTGTTGCTGC
>NW_006425022.1:0-1298 GCF_000296735.1 Chrysochloris asiatica | reverse complement strand
AATGTAATATTGTAGTGACAATATAGAAGTTGATTGTTACAGACATGTTAAACCCACTGAGTACTAAACGGTTACATCTTATTTATACAGAACACTAGTCCAATAACAAAACTGGAGAACAGCAGCTAGAAATGTATCTCAGTGTTCAGATATAAAAGGGTTAACCATCCTGCCCATTATTTTGTGTAGATTAAGTCCTTTTTCATATTGAAATCTGATGGCAGTTAAATTTTAGAGTTTTCCCAAGCTACCATATGAACAGGATGCTGAATGCCATCACAATGCTGCATACTGCTAGGTGAAGACTTTCACGTTCACCAATTCTGACACACTTCCAAAATATGTGCAACAATCCAGCTTTATTTCTGTCCAGGATGCTGCGTGTCAAGGATTGGACATAAGCACAGATACGTATTAGCAGCAATATTACTGTCAACAGACTAAAATTGAAAATGGCAGATATCGTGAGGCCGGCAAAGTCCCAGCCACCTCCAAGGATATATGTCTTTGCAAGAGAAGAAAGTCTCATCTTGCTCAAAATATCAGCTGGTGGGTTCCAACCACTGACTTTGTGATTACTACTCCAGTACTTATCGCACAGAACCACCATACTCCCTTGTTGTTGTTGTTAACTGCTGTCGAGTTGGTTCCAACCCATAGAGACCCTGTATAGGGTTTCCTAGGAGTGATTGGTGAGATTGAACCACTGACCTTGCAGTTCAAACCGCTTTGCAGTCTGGCGCATTAACCCACAGCACCATACCAGGACTCCCTTAGATAACTTAAAATTCCATATTTCTTCCTAAAAAATAATACTGGCATGGTATGAAGAATGAAATCATATTCTTTCTTATAGGAGAGAAAGGATGGCAGGTTGCAAAGAGGTTCTATTAAGAATTATTATACTTATACATGACGATTTATGTTTTTTTTTAAAAAAAACAACTGGAGGTGGTAGTGTGCCAGTGAGTTGGTTCTGACTCATAGCAACCCTGTATAGGGTTTCTGAGGCTATAAATTATTAAGGGAGCAGAAAGCCTCATCTTTCTCCTACAGAACAGCTGGTGGATTCAAACTGCTGACCTTGAAGTTAGCAGTCCAACAGATAACCACTACACTTCCAAAATTAATTAAAGCAAATATGCCAATATACTTATTAGAAATGATAACCACCATATATCTGTCAGTTTGTCATACTGTGGTGGCTTGTGAGTTGTTGTAATTCTGGAGGTTATACCACTGGTATTTAAAATACCAGCAGGGTCGCCCAAGGTGAAAAGGTTTCAGATCAGCTTCTA
>NW_006425021.1:0-1298 GCF_000296735.1 Chrysochloris asiatica | reverse complement strand
CATTCCCACCCCCTCCACATACAGAGTAGACAGGGATGGGCAACTTGGACATTGGCTACCCAAAATGGGGGGAGGGGCTACAAAGGCAAGAAGTGACTGGATTACAAGCTTTCAAGAGGGAACCTAGATCCAGAGGGTGTGGAGAAAGGTAGAATCTCCACTGAATAGTATCCAATCTGTCCAGGTGGGGCTGATGAAATGAAATGTGATGGGTCTCTTGTGATACAATCGTAAATAATTTTTATCGGGACTGATTGTGAGGGTTGGAAATGGAAAGGTAGGCATTTTATAGCAAGGAGGGGAGTGATTAACTTTCCAGTCTATGAGCGGAGGTCCCTGGGACAATCAATGGAGAAGAGCAGAGAGCGGGGCCCTACCCAGAGAATCAGTGATGCCTGAGATGGAGGCAGAGATGATGACGTGGAGAGATGGAGCAGCTGGGGACTTTAGATACAGAGAAGGAGAGTGACTGTGTCTTAAAGACCAGGGAGGTATGGGGGGCAGGCTTGCAGGGCATACACTTTGGTTGGTTGATGATGCATGGAGGGGATTGTAACCATGACAAAGAAAAAATATATGATAGAATGAATGTAAAACTAATGTCCTCCCATGTAAATTATCACATTGTTTTTGTTGTTGTTGTCAGGTGCCATCGAGTCGGAACAGCTAGGTAGGCATAGCGACCCCATGCACAGCAGAATGAAACAATGTCCAATCCTGGGCCAACCTCACTACCGCTGCCACACTTGACGCCATCAGTGATGCTACCTGGCCGATACATCTCATTGGGGGTCTTTCTCTTTTTTCTGACCCTCCATCTTACCTAGCATGTCATCCTACTCCAGCGACTGTTCCCTCCTGACAACATGTCCAAAGTATGAGAGACAAAGTTTATCCATCTTGGCCTCTAAGAAGCACTCTGGCTGCACTTCTTCCAAAACAGATCTATTGGTTCTTTTGGCAGTCCATGGCACTTTCAGTATTCTCGTCCAACACCACAATTCAAAGGCATCAATTCTACGATCTTCCTTATTCACTGTCCAGCTTTCACATCCATATGAGGTTATTGAAAATACCACGGCTTGGGTCAGGTGCACCTTAGTCCTCAAAGTGACATATTTGCTCTTCAACACTTTAAAAAATCCCTGTGCAGCAGATTTGCCTAATGCAATTCATCGTTGGATCTCTTGACTGCTGCTTCCGCGAATGTTGATAGTTGATCCAAGAAGAATGAAGTCCTTGACAACTTCAATCTTTTCTCCATTGATAAGAATGTTGTTTATTGGTCCAGTGGTGAG
>NW_006425020.1:0-1298 GCF_000296735.1 Chrysochloris asiatica | reverse complement strand
AAAGTTCCTAGAAACAAATGAGAATGAAAACATAACATACCAAAATCTTTGGAACACGGCAAAAGCCGTGCTGAGAGAACAATTTATTGAGATAAATGTGCACATCCAAAAGAAGAAAGAACCAAAATTAGCACATTGACACAGCAGCTCCAGCAATTAGAAACAGATCAACAGAGGGAACCTACAGTCACCAAAAGAAAAGAAATAATAAAGATTAGAGCAGAAATAAATGAGATGGAAAACAGAAACACTATAGAAAGAATCAACAGGACAAGAACCTGGTTCTTTGAAAGGATTAATAAATTGACAAACCACTGGCAAACCTAACAAAACAAAAGAGGGAGAAGACACAAATAATACACATTAGAAACCACGTGGGCGATGTCACAACAGAATCGAAGGAAATCAAAAGGATAATAACAGAATACTATGAAGACTTCCAAAATTTGAAAATTTGGAAGAGATGGATACATTTTTAGAAAAACATGACTTACCTAAACTTACACAGAGTGAAGCAGAAAACCTGAACAGACCAATAACAAAAGAAGAAATTGATCATATCATCAAAAAACTTCCAACTAAAAGAAGTCAAGTCCCAGATGGCTTCATTGGTGAGTTCTACTAAACATTCAGGGAAGAGCTGTCACAAATTCTACTCAAATTATTCCAGAATATATAAGAGGATGGAAAACTTCCTAATACATTTTATGAAGCAAACATAACCCTCATGCCAAAACCAGGGAAGGATATCACTAAGAAAGAAAATTATAGACCAATATCCCTCATGAACATAGATGTAAAAAATCTCAACAAAATCCTAGCCAACAGAATCCAGCAGCACATCAAAAAATAATACATCATGACCAAGTGGGTTTTATAACAGGGATGCAAGGATGGTTCAACATTAGAAAAACAATTAACGTAATTTACTATATAAATAAGAAAAAGGAAAAGGACCACATGATCATATCAATAAATGCAGAAAAGGTATTTGACAAAATCCAACATCTATTCCTGATAAAAACATTCTACAAAGTAGGAATTGAAGGGAAATTCCTCAAAATAATTAAAAGCATATATACAAAGCCAACAGCCTACATTACTCTCAATGGAGAGAAATTGAAAGCTTTCCCTCTGTAAACCGGGCCCTGACAAGGATGCCCTTTGTCACCACTCCTATTCAATATTGTTTTGGAAGACTCATTCAGAGCTACACAGCAAGATAGGGAAATTAAAGGCATCCAAATTGTCAAAGAGGAAGTAAAAATCTCTCTATTTGCAGATGATATGATCCTATA
>NW_006425019.1:0-1298 GCF_000296735.1 Chrysochloris asiatica | reverse complement strand
AAAGTCAACCACTTTCCTCCTTTTGCTACAAAACATCTACCTTTACATTTCCAACACTCAAAATCAGTCCTGATAGCAATTATTCACTATTGTGCCACATGAGTGCTATCCCCATCTCTTTTCATCAACCCAGCTCAGCCAGATTGGATACTACTCAGTGGAGATTCTACCTTCCTCCACACTCTCTGGATCTAGGCTCCCTCTTGAAAGCTTGTAAGCCAGTCACTTCTTCCCTTTTTAGTCCACCCTCCCCCCGCTCCCATTTTGGGTAGCCAATGTCCAAGTTGCCTATCCCTGTCTACATTGTATATTGAGGGGGTGGGAATGATCCTTGCTGTAAAGATTTGTGCCCTCTTTTGAGCTACTGTATGCATAGTTGTAGGTCAAGTTCATCAAATTGTATCAGATTACTCTTTTTTTCCTCTTCTTTCTTCTTCTAGTTGAGCTTTGATCATCCAGCCATTGAAGCTAGGTCAAGTAGGTATTATCTGCAAGTGTGGGTGTTCTTATGCATATGCCCTCTCTTCTTTTCATCTGGACGCTTCACTCTTCACTCTAGTCCTCTGTGGCTATGTCACTGACTTTGTGCCCAGGAGTCCCCAGGTCTTGCCATACTGCTGGCTAACCAGGTCTCCACCTGGGTTCACAGGAGTCTCTTGAACATTGTAGGGCTTAGCTTGCAGCTTCATTGCTGCTTTTCCTTCACTTCCCCTTATCGGTGACCAGTGTGGTCACCAATCAGAGTACATGGCTGCTTGTGTATTCCCTTTGAGTTTTAGTCTTGGAAGGGGATTTGCCCTGAGGGGACCTGATCACCTGTCTTGATGTCTCCTGGGCAAGCAACTTGCTTGTTTTTGTAGTAGGGACTATTTATTTTTGTTGAAATTCACTTTCTTTATCTCTGTTATATTTTGTCCAGTTCTAGACCAGTTGCTCTGGAGTGGATTCCAAATGATGGTAGCACTATGTTAATCAAAGAACTGTACTCCTTTGCTTTTCACTGCCTGATTTTCAGCAATAGATAGTCACGTCTTTCTTCTGAGGTACTTCTGAGTGAATTTCAATCTCCAAATTTTCTGTTAGCAGTCAAATTTGTTAATCTTTTTCCCCACCCAGGGACTTCAATCAATACCTGTCTATTCTATTACTTACTCATCTGTGGCAGTTAATTTCCAATACTCTTGTAATCTGTTACTTAACCTTTTACATATTTCATTAATAAGAACACTATATATGATTACATCAATTGGAGTCAGTCATATTTTTTGTGTGTTCCTAAAAGGCTATGTTGTTGTTAT
>NW_006425018.1:0-1298 GCF_000296735.1 Chrysochloris asiatica | reverse complement strand
CGAATCGGGCTGTGAACCTTAAGGTCAGCGGTTCGAAACTACCAGCTGCTCTGCGGGAGAAAGATGAGGCTTTCTACTCCCGTAAAGACTTACACCCTCGGAAATCCTGTACAGGGTTGCTATGGGTCGGAACTGACTCAACGGCACTTAACAACAACAACAACAAATGCTTAAGATATCAATCTTAATTTGTTCCATTTCATGCTTTACAACTTCCAATTTTCCTAGATTCATACTTCGTATATTCTGTGTTCTGATTTTAATGGATGTTTACAGCTGTTTCTCCTCATTTTGAGTTGTTACTCATCGGTAAATGGAAGGCCTGAAAGTTGCACTCTATTTGCATCATTACAATGAACTCTCCTTTGAAGAGGCACCCTTTCCCCAGTTGTATTTTTAATTCTTTCCAACCTGAGGGGCTCATCTTCTGGCAGTGTATCTGACAATATTCTGGTGCTAGTCAAAAGTTTCAATAGTCAGTATTCTGGTGCTATCTGGCAGTGTTCCACTGCTGGTCATATGGTTTTCACTGCCTAAACAAACATCCTGAAGTAGTCTGTCTCTCCTTTTTCTGAATCCGTCTTCCTCTGGAAGCTCTGCTGGAACCTGTGCACCATGAGAGACCCGGCCGGTATTTAAAAGAGTGATGGTGTAGCTTCCCCCACCACAACAAAATGCAAGCCTCTACAGTATGACAAAGTGACAGATGAAAGTGGTGGACAGTATTGAATAAGAATGATTATGAAGGGAATCCTTGTTTGGGTTCTCTTCGCAAGGGGAATGACTTCAGTTTCTCATCGTTTAGAGTGACGTTAGTTGTTGGCTTTGTATGTTGTTGTTGTTATGTGCCGTCGAGTCGGTTCCGACCCATAGCAACCCTGTACAGGGTTTCCGAGGGTGTAAATCTTTACGGGAGTAGAAAGCGTCATCTTTCTCCCGCGGGGCAGCTGGTAGTTTCGAACCGCTGACCTTATGGTTTGCAGCCCGATTCGTAACCACTACGCTACCAGAGCTCCTTGTATATATGGCCTTAATTATGTTGAGTTTTGCTTTTATTCCTGCTTTGTGGAGTGTTTTTATCAGGAATGGATGTTACATTTTGTCAAATGCCTTTTCTACATGAGCAGATCAGATCATGTGTTGTTTTATTTCCTTTGTGTTGTTTATGTGGTAGATTATGCTGATTGTTTTTATACTAGTGAACCATCCCTGCATATCTGGTATGAATCCCACTTAGTCATGATGTATTATTATCTTTTAAAAAATATTGTTGGATTCTGTTTGCTAGGATTTTTAAA
>NW_006425017.1:0-1296 GCF_000296735.1 Chrysochloris asiatica | reverse complement strand
TATATTTGAGCACATTGCTGCTGTCACTGTGTCTATCTATCTCTTTGGGGGGTCTTCCTCTTTTTTCCTGATCCTCCAGTTTTCCAAGTGTGAGGTCCTTCTCCAGGCACCTTCCCTAATTTGTTTGTTCTTCTGGTAATCCATAGTACTTTTAATATTCTTCTCCAACCCCATAATCCTTCAGTATTTCAAGTCAAAGTTTGGTTTTTTTCCCCTTTGGTTCTTTCAGCTTGAGAAATGCTGAGCATGTTCTTCCCTTTTTGTTTTCTAACTCCAGATCTTTGCACATGTCATTATATTATTTTACATTGCTTTCTTGAGCAGTCCTTTGAGATTTTCTATTAAGCTCTTACACTTCCCATTTCTTCCATTTACTTTAGGTAAAGTGAATGGGAAAAAAAAGACAAGTCACTGGTCTTGAAAAATTCTACCATGTGTTCTCCAGAGTCATTGCAATCACCAATATCATATTTTCCCACTGCTGATCCTTCTTTGTTTCCAACTATTGATTTTTTAATCACTAGTAATTATAAGGAATATAATTACTAGTAATTATAAGGAATACACAGAGTCACTGTACAAAAAGAAAATGATTGATGTTCAACTATTTCAAGAGGTAGCATATGATCAAAAGCTGATGATACTGAAAGAAGAAGTCCAAGGTGCACTGAAGGAATTGACAAAGAACAAGGCACGGGGAATTGATGGAATACAAATTGAAATCTTTCAAGAAAGTGAGGTGGCACTGGAGTCACTCACTCATCTATGCCAAGAAAATTGGAAGACAACTTTCTGGCCAACTGATTGGAAGAGATTCATATTTGTGCCCATTCCAAAGAGAGGTGACCCAAAAGAATGAGGAAATCATTGGACAATCTCTTTGATATCCCATGTGAGTAAAGTTTGACTAAAGGTAATACAGAAATGGCTGCAAGCATACAGTGACAGAGAACTTCCAGAGGTTCAAGCTGGATTCAGAAGAGGATATGGAATGAGGGATATCACTGCTGATGTCCGATGGAACTTGGCTGAGAGCACAGAATACCAGAAAGATATTTACCTGTGCTTTATTGACTACGCAAAGATTTTTGATTCTGTGGCTGTGGACAACCTTGTGAAGTATGAGTATTCCTGAACACGTAATTGTGCTTATGAGGAATCTGTACATGGACCAAGAGGCAGTTGTACAAACAGAACATGGGAACAGTGAATGGTTTAAAATTAAGAAAGGTGTGCGACAGGGTTGTATTCTTTCACCATACTTATTCAACCTGTATGCTGAGCAAATAATCCAAG
>NW_006425016.1:0-1238 GCF_000296735.1 Chrysochloris asiatica | reverse complement strand
TGGTTGGCCAGCAGTGTGGCAAGACCTGGGGACTCTTGGGCCCAGAGTCAGTGACATAGCCACAGAGGACTAGAGTGGAGAGTGTAGCATCCAGCAGATAAGAAGAGAGTGCATATGCACAAGAACACCCACACTTGCAGATAATACCCACTTGACCTGGCATCAATGAGTGGATGATCAGAGCTCAACTAGAAGAAGAAAGAAGAGGAAAAAAAGAGTAATCTGATACAAATTGATGAACCTGACTTACACCTATGGATGCAGTAGCTCAAAAGAGGGAACAAATTTTTACAGCAGGGATCATTCCCACCCTTTCCATACACAGAGTAGACAGGGATGGGCAACTTGGACATTGACTACCCAAAGTTGGGGGTGGCAGACTACATAGGCAAGAAGTGACTGGCTTACAAGCTTTCAAGAGGGAACCTAGATCCAGAAGGCACAGAGGAAGGTAGAATCTTCACTGAGTAGTATCCAATCTGTCTAGGCAGAGCTGATGAAAGGAAATGTAGATAGGTGTCTTGTGATACAATAGTGAATAATTGTTAGCAGGACTGATTGTGAGGGTTGGAAATGTAAAGTTAGACTTTTTGTAGCAAAGAGGGGAGTGATTAACTTTTCAGTCTAGGAACGGAGGTCCCTGGTACCATCAAGGGAGAAGAACAGAGAGCGGGACCCTACCCAGAGGAGCAGTGATGCCAGACACGGAGGCAGAGATGATGATGTGGACAGATGGAGCAGCTGGGGACTTTAGACCCAGAGAGGAAGAGGGGCTGTGTACTGACAACTGGGTGGCAGGCTTGCGGAGTATACTCTTTGGTTGGTTGATGATGCATGCAGGGGATTGTAACCATGGCAAGGAAATGATATACAATAGGATGAACGTAAAGCTAATGTTCTCTCATGTAAATTATCACATAATTCACAATAAAACATTTTTTTTTAAAAAGACAGGAAAGAAAGAAAAGACCAAAATGGATGTTAGAATAGACCCGGAAGCTTGCTCTTGAATGTAGAGAAGTTAAAGTAAATGGAAGAAATGAGGACATAAAAGAGCTGAACAGAAAATTTCAAAAGGCAGTTTGAGAAGATAAAATCAAGTATTGTAATGAAAAGTACAAAGACCTGGAATTAGAAAACCAAAAGGGAAGAAGATGCTTAGCATTTCTCAAGCTAAAAGAATTGAAGAAAAAAAAAAATCAAGATTCAACTTGAAATACTGAAGGAGTCTGTGGACA
>NW_006425015.1:0-1211 GCF_000296735.1 Chrysochloris asiatica | reverse complement strand
AACAGATATGTGTTGGAAGAAATGCAGCCAGAGTGCTCCTTGGAGGCCAGGATGGACAAACTTCATCTCTCATACTTTGGACATATTGTCAGGAGGAACCAATCGCTGGAGATGAATATCATGTTTGGTAAAGTAGAGGGTCAGAGAAAAAGAGGAAGACCCCCAGCAAGATGGATTGGCAAAGTGGCAGCATTAATGGGCTTAAGTGAGGCAAAAATCGTTAGGCTGGCCCAGGACTGGGCAATGTTTCATTCTGTTGTATACAGGGTCCCTATGAGTTGGTACCGACTTGTTGGCACCTAACAACAACATTAACAACCATAGCTACAACAGCAATGTAGCAAGGTCACTCACTACTCCATGATGTTTTCATTCTAGTACAAAAACGCAGAATGAATTTATTTAAAAAAAAAATGTTATACAGAATTTTCAAATATTGTTATATTATTTTTTAAATAGCTGTGTTTTGGGTAGTCAAGCAAGGCCTCTGTGAAGATAACATTTAAACTGAAATCTGATACATAAGGAGGAACCAATCTTTCATGCCAAAGTCAGAGGAAAGAGCATTCTAGGAAGCAGGAACAGCCAAAGGAATGGCCCTAAGACAGTTTATATGTTTAAGAGTAGCAAGAATTGAAAGTACGAACAATGCATGGAAGGTGAGAAGCGGTTAGAGTAGCTAACCAAGGCTAGGTCATGTAGGATACTTCAAGTTATGATAAAGCAATTAATTTTTATTTTATGGTCAATGGAACTACAGTATAGATTTCTACATAGGGGAAAAACATGATCTGCATGACTAATGTTAAAATGATTCTGCATTAAGTGTTATTGATGGAGTCTGACACTGGAACAGGAACAAGAGTGGAAGATTATTGAACCTCATTGTGAGTGAATTATGGTAGATTGGACACAGTGATCAAATGAGATATTTAGAGAACTCAGTGACTCAAGTTCTATTTTGAAGGGCAGTTATTGTGAGGTTGCAAATCTTTATGGGACCAGAAAGCCTCCTCTTTCTCCCAAGGAACAGCTGGTAGTTTCGAACAGCTGAATGCTACCAGAGCTCCTTTGAAGGGCAGTAGTCAGATCTTTAAATGTATTAAATGCTGAAAGTAAAAAAAACAAAAACATCTAATCACTATCAAAAGTTGTTTATTTTCATCATTTATATATTATATATTGATTATTTTTGGTTTCGTTACATTTAG
>NW_006425014.1:0-1298 GCF_000296735.1 Chrysochloris asiatica | reverse complement strand
GTCAAGTGTGGCAGCGGTAGTGAGGTTGGCCCAGGATCAGGCACTGTTTCGTTCTGCTGTGCATGGGGTCGCTATGAGTCGGTTCTGACTCAATGGCACCTGACAACAAAAACAACTCTCAGAAAGGGATAGAACAAATAGAAAGAAACTCAACAAAGATACAGAGGATATCACAATCAACCAACTTGAACTCATAGATGTATACAGAATATTCAACACAACAAAAGCACAATACACATTATTTTCCAGTTCACATGGAACATTCTCCAGGATTGGCCAAGTGTTAGGACACAAAGTAAGCCTCCATAAATTTAAAACATCAAAATACAACAAAGCATCTTTTCAGATCAAATGCTATAAAAATAGAAATCAACAATAAGAAGACCAAGGAAATAAATTTTAAAACATGGAAACTGAATACTGCAAAGTGATTGGGTAATAGAAAAAATTAATGTGAACTCACAAAGTTCCTAAAAACAAGTGAGAACAAAAACATAACATACCATAATCTTTGGGACATGGTGAAAACAGCACGAGAGGACAATTTATTGCAATAAATGAACATAATCAAAAAGAAGAAAGAACCAAAATAACACATTAACACAACATTTCTAACAACTAGAAACAGACCAACAAAGAGAACTTACAGTCACCAAAATAAAAGAAATATTAAAGATTGTTGTTGTTATTAGGTGCCATCAATTTGGTACCAACTCATAGTGACCCAATGCACAACAAAATGAAACACTGTCCGATCCTGAGCACCTCACAAGTGTTGCCATGCTTGAGCCAATTGATGCTGCCACTTTTCCAATTCATCTTGCTGGGGGTCTTCTTCTTTTTCTCTGACCCTCCACCTTATCAAACATTATATCCTTCTCCAGGGCTTGATCCCTCCTGAAAATATGTCTGAATTATGAGAGATGAAGTTTGGCCATCCTGGCCTCAAAAGTGCACTCTGGCTGCACTTCTTCCAACACAGATTTATTGGTTGTGTTGGAAGCAAGACCATGGCACTTTCAATATTCTCATTCAATATTCTCACCATAACTCAAAAGTATCAATTATTCTATGGTCTTCCTTATTCACTGTCCACTTTTCACATGCATATGAGGTTACTGAAAATACCATGGCTTGAATCAGGCACACTTTGGTCCTCAAGCTAACATCTTTGTTCTTCAACACTTTAAAAAGCTCTGTGCAGCAGATTTTTCTAATGCAATACGTTGTTTGATTTCTTGACTGCTGCTTCCATGAGTGTTGATAGTTGATCCAAGAAGAATGAAGTCCTTGACAAC
>NW_006425013.1:0-1298 GCF_000296735.1 Chrysochloris asiatica | reverse complement strand
GAGAAGAATATTGAAAGTATTATGGACTGCCAGAAGAACAAACCAATCTGAATTGGAAGGAGAACAGTCAAAATGCTCCTTAGAAGCCAGCATTGTGAGATTTTGTCTCATACTTCAGACTTTTATCAGGAGGGACCTATCCTTGGAGAAAGACATCATGCTTGGTAAAGTGGAGGGTCATGAAAACTAGGAAGATCACCAATTAAATGGATTGGCACAGTGGCTGCAGCAAAAGGCTCAAGTGTAGCAACCACTGTGAGGATGATACAGGCTAGGGCAAGGTTTTGTTCTGTTGTGCATAGAGTTGCTATGGGTCAGAACTGACTCAACAACATTTAACAACAACAATAGCTATATTGTGATCTTAATTTTTTTGTGTGCCACTATGAGTCAGAACCAACTCAACGGTGCCAAACAACAATCCTCAGGATGCCTACATTTTAAGTATCATTCCTTGCATGCTACAAATGACAGAACTAGAACTCAGTAAACGTAAGGGGCTTGCATATTGATACACAGCCAGTGAATACGAAAATAGGATTCAAATGTATAGCTCATGCTTTTTTCACTATACAGTATTTTCTCCCATCCCATGTTTATATTTTAATTTGACAGGGATTCTGGATATATATTCCTCAAAGTCAGAGAATAATAGAAAACACTCCATTATCAATGGGTATTTATTAGGTAAAATTGAACAAATTGAGACTCTCAAAATATGTAGCTCCAATGTCTCATTTTTGACATTTAGGTTCTAATCTTATGCATGTTTATGCCAAAGGGTATATGTCTTAGGTTGAGTTCTCCACAGAAGCAAAACCAGTGAATCTTGTGTGTGTGTGTGTGTGTGTGTGTGTGTGTGTATGCAAAGAAAAGTTTATATCAAGAAAATGGCTAACAATTTTAGATGTGGAAGAGTCCCAATTCCAGATCAGATGAACCAAGATCAGCAGCTGGCAGGTCTGGCAAGGAGATAGGTAGAAAGGTAGACAGATCTGACAGGCAGGCAGGCAGATAATAAAGCAGTTCACTGGCTCAAGCTCAAAGATCCAGATGTTGGAGTATAAGCTAGATGCAAGATCCAGACCCAGAAAGTGAGCAAGCTTTGCTTGCGTGTCTGTTGTATTGGAAGCAGCCCGTGCCACTGAGGAAACTTCCTTTCAATTGGTGCACTGCTCATTGTGAATCACTGTAGAGTTAACTACAGTGTTCACAGCCAATCATCATAAAGTTAACTACAATGTGTTTGAGCTCATCAGATCACTGGGAATCCTGGCCCAGTCAAGTTGACACAAAAC
>NW_006425012.1:0-1298 GCF_000296735.1 Chrysochloris asiatica | reverse complement strand
CCAGAGAAGCAGTAGCACCAGAGATGGAGGCAAAGATGGGAGCATGGAGAGGGGGAGTGGCTGAGGACTCTAGATTCATGGACTAAGAAGAGAGGGACTAATAGCTGGTGGCCAGGAGCAGACATGCAGAATATGCCCTTTGGAGATGTAAATTGTTATATATGCCTGAGTGTTTTTTTTGTGTGTGTGTTTTTTTTTTTGGTTTGTGTGTTTTTAAAAAAGCTAAAGTGGATAGAGAGAAATACTGTTAACTGATGGTAGATGGAGGGGTTTATAATCAAAGTAATGAAACAAGGTATATGATTTGTTGAATGTAAAACTGATGATATGACTTGTAAACTTTCACTTAATCCTCAATAAAATCTTTAAATAAAAATAAATAAATAAAAAGTTATTTGCAATTAATTTTGTCTTACAAAATTCTATCATGCAATCTCCAGCATCATTTCTATCACTGGGGCAATATTTTCAAACTACTGATCCTTCATCTTTATTTTCAAATTTTGCATTCCATTCACGAGTAATTATCAATATATCTTGATTGCATATTTGATCAATTTCAGATTGAAGAAGATGGTTTTGTTGTTATGTGCCGTGGAGTCAGTTCTGACTCATAGAGACTCTGTACAGGGTTTCCAAGGCTGTTAATCTTTATGGGAGCAGAAAGCCTCATCTTTCTCCTGAAGAACAGCTGGTAGTTTCAAACTGCTGACCTTAAGGTTCGCAGCCCGATTCGTAACCACTACACTACTAGAATGCTTCAATTTCATCATCACTGGCTTTAGTGGTTGTGTGTAAATTTGAATAACTTTTTTCAACTGGTAGTATTAAGTGGTCTTCCTTGTAGGAATATTATCCTTTGGATATTATGAATATTTCATTTGGATATTATCCTATCACAGATAGCATTATATTTCAAGATTGATCTTGAAACGTTCTTTAAAATGATGAATGCAATGCTATTCCTCTTCACTTTGTTGTTGCCAGCATAGTAAATCATATGATTGTCAGATTCAAAATATCCAACACCAGTCCATTTCAGCTTATTAAGGCCTAGGATATTGATGTTTATGTGTTCCATTTTATTTCGACAACGTTCGATTTTCCTAGATTCATACTTTGTACATTCTATGTTCCAATTATTAATGGATATTTACAGGTGTTTCTCCTCATTTTGAGTTGTGCCTATCAGCAAATGAAGGTCCCGAGAGCTTTATTCCATTTGTGTCATCACAGCCAACTTTACTTTGAGGAGGCAGCTCTTCTCCAGTTGCATTCTGAGTGTCAGCCAATCTGAG
>NW_006425011.1:0-1298 GCF_000296735.1 Chrysochloris asiatica | reverse complement strand
GAACACCTTAGTCCTCAAACTGATTTCTTTGCTCTTCAACACTATAAAAAGGTCATGTGCAGCAGATTTGCCTAATGAAATATGTTGTTTGATATCTTGACTGCTGCTTCCATGAGGGTTGATGTTTGATCCAAACAAAATATAGTCTTTGACAACTTCATTATTTTCATCATTAATACGGATGTCATTTATGGGTTCAATGGTGAGGATTTTTGTTTTCTTTACATTGAGGTACAACCCATACCAAAGGCTGTGGTCTTTGATCTTCATCACTAACTATTTAAGTCCTCTATGCTTTAAGTATGCAAGGTTGTATCATCTGCATATCACAGGTTGTTAATGAGTCTTCTCCCGATCCAAATGCACATTTGTCTTCATATAATCCAGCTTCTGAAATTATTTGTCCAGCATACAGATTGAACAAGTATGGTGAAAGAATACAACTCTGGTGCAAACCTTTCCTAATTTCAAATCATTTAGTGTTCACTTGATCTATTTGAAAAACTGCTTCTTGGTCTATGTACAGGTTCCTCATGAGCACAATTAAGTATTCTTAATTTTGCAATATTGTCCATAGCTTGCACTATTCACACAATCGAAAGCTTTGGCATAGTCATTAAAACACAAGTAAACATCTTTCTGGTATTCTCTGCTTTCAGCCAAGATCCATCTGATATCAACAATTATATCCCTTGTGCCATGTCCTCTTCTAAATCTGCTTTGAACCTCTGGAAGTTCTCTGTCAATGCATGGTTGCAGCCATTTTTATATAATCTTTAGCAAAATTTTTCTTGTATGCAATATTAATGATGTTGTCCAATGATTTCTGCATTCCATTGGATTGCCTGTTTTTGGAATGAACACAAATATGGATCTTTTCTAGTCAGTTGGCCAGGTAGTTTTCTTCCAAATTTCCAAGTGCAGATGAGTGAGTGCTTCCAGTGCTGCTTTAGTTTGTTGAAAGATTTCAATTTGTATTCCATCAGTTCCTGGTGCCAATGCCTTCAGTGCACCTTGGACTTCTTCATTCAGAATCATTGGCTCTTGATCATATGCTACCTCTTGAAATGGTTGAACATCACCCATTTCTTATTGGTACAGTGACTCTGTGTATTCTTTCCATCTTCTTTTGATGCTTTCTGCATTCTTCAATACTTTGTCCATAGAATCCAATATTGCAATCAAGACTTGAATTTTTTCTTCAATTCTTTCAGCTTGAGAAATACTGAGAATGTTCTCTGCTTTTGGTTTTCTAACTCCAGGTCTTTGCACATTTCATTATAATATTTGACTGATTC
>NW_006425010.1:0-1298 GCF_000296735.1 Chrysochloris asiatica | reverse complement strand
ATATATACAGATGGTGGTGTACCATGGAGTCGGTTGCGACAGTGACCCTGCATAGGGTTTCTGAGGCTGTAAATCTTTAGGGGAACAAAAAAAGCCTCATCTTTCTCCTGCAGAACAGCTGATAATTTCAAACTGCTGACATGGAGGTTAGCAGCCTGACTTCTAACTCCTACATAACCAGAGCTCCCAATTTAAGATAAGTTGTCCCAACTTAAGGTAAGATTCCTTTGTGATGACTTCATCCTAAATCAGTTCTGACAATTGAAAATCTCATTTAAAAAATTGTTTATTATTATTGCCTTATATTATCAGAATCTTAATATATCATAATATTTGTAAGTGAACATTTGAGAATGATAAAATCAGCAAATTATATGTAGACACACTGTATATGGTACACATTACTAAGAGTAAAGTCTGAACACTCAATCACAAAAAAACAAACAACTGTGTGGTTCATTGTAGCTGTAATATGTCACAAATCAAGAACTACCTATACAAGGAGGCTTCAAAAAGTGCATGGAAAAATTCCATTATCTTTAGTGTGTGTGTGTGTGTGTGTGTGTGTGTGTGTGCCCTTCAAGAACATTTATTTATTTATTTAATTGTGCATGATGTGTTAGTCTACATGGGAGAACACCAGCCCACATTCATCCGATCCTACTTTGCTTCACTGCAATGATTACAATCCCCTGCATGCATCATCAAACAACCAAAGGTATACCTCACAAGCCTACTCTTTGGCAATCAACATACAAACCCTCTCCCTCCCAGAGTCCAGAGTTCCCAGCTACCCCATCTCTCCACATCATTGTTTCTACCTCCATCTCTGGTGTCACTGCTTCTCTGGACAGGGTCCCACACTCCGCTCCTCTCCCTTGACAGTCCCAGGGGCCTCCGCTCCTGGACTGCAAAATCAACCACTTCCCTCCTTTTGCTACAAAGCATCTACATTTACATTTCCAACATTCACAGTCAGTCCTAATAGCAATCATTCAGTATTGAACTGCAGGAGTCTTATCCCCATTTCCTTTCATCAGCCCCATTCAGATAGGTTGGAAACCACTCAGTGCAGATTCAAGCTTCCCACACACACACTGGAACTAAGTTCCTTCTTGAAAGCATGTAAGCCAGTCACTGCTTGCCTTTGTAGCTCCCCCATTTTGGGTAGCCAATGTTTAAATTGTCCATCCTTTTTGAACTTGTGTACCAAGGGGATGGGAATGATCCTCACTATAAAGATTTGTTCCCTCCTTTAAGCTACTACATCCACAAGCGTAGGTCAAGTTCATCAGATT
>NW_006425009.1:0-1298 GCF_000296735.1 Chrysochloris asiatica | reverse complement strand
CAGCCTCGGAAACCCTGTACAGGGTCGCTATGGGTCAGAACCGACACCACGGTACATCACAACAACAACAACAACCAACTGCAAGGCTGGCAGTTCAAAGCCAGCAGCCACGCCTTAGAAACCCTATGCAGGGTGGCTAAGAGTCAGAATTGACTCGACAGCACTTGACAACAATAATCCCTAAACTGGCATGTGGGTGGCACTGCAGGGTAAGAACTGACAGCACCTCACAACAACAAACCCCCAACTGAGCAACTCAAATGCTACCTGAAATGTCGGTGGTTGGAACCCCCCAACTGCTCCATGGGACAAAGATGCCGCAGTCTGTGTTCATAAAGATGACAGCTTGGGGACCCCATGGGGCAGTTCTAGTCTGTCTTATCTGATGGCTGCATCAGAATCGACTCGTTGGCAGGGGGTTGGCCTTTTGGTACCCTCCGCCCAGCCCAGGGCCCCAGCTGACCTGACTGCTCACCTGCAAGGTTTCCTTTGAGTACTTCGTGCACAGACTGTCTATGCCCATAAAGAACGCCTGGATACTGGAGTCAGTCTGAAAGAGAAGGGAAACAAAGTCTCTGTGGAACGCATCTACAAACGTTCCCAGACTCCGATGAAAAGACTGCAGTTCCAGACTTGGACCTGGCACACTGCCACGGGCAGCACGTCCCAACTTCTCTAGAGGCCCCAGGACATGTCACACCGGTCAGCAGGACAGCTGTACATCCCAGGTCCTGGGCAGCTGGCACAGGTGAGGGACACGGCCATTCTTCAAAGGACTAGTAGGGCAGTACTAAAGGGTTGTAGCTTTGGGGCGACCCCTCCCTGCACCACTGAGAGCTGGAGGGGCTTGGCAGGGGTCCAGCCTCTCTTGGACATTTGTCCTCTCTGAGGATTATGCCCAATGGAGACACAGGAAAACCGCAAGCGTGACAAAAGCTGATGAGCCAAATGTGTGACCAGTCACAAGCACTATGTCAAGAGCTACTTAGAAAGTAGAAACAAAATACCAAGGAAAGAAAGAAAAGACCAAAATGAGTAAGACACTCTGAAGCTTGTCCCTGAATGCAGAGCGGCTGAAGTGAATGGGAGTAAGAGTTCAACAGAAGACTTTAAAGGGCAGCTTGAGAGGATGAAGGGTTATAATGAAATGGGCAAAGACCTTGAGTTAGAAAACCAAAAAGGGGAAACAACTTGGCATGTCTCAAGCTTTGGACATATTGTCAGAAAGGACCAGTTGCTGGAGAAGAATATCATGTTTGGTAAGGTGGAGGGTCAGAGAAAAAGAGGAAGACCCCCAA
>NW_006425008.1:0-1237 GCF_000296735.1 Chrysochloris asiatica | reverse complement strand
CACTATGCTAACAAAGCTATATATATAATATATATAAATGAGGAACTTATATCATGCTGATGAATTGGAACTGAGTAAACAACATGTGTATATATATTATCTCTATCTATCTATGTATCTATCTATTGATCTATCAATCTATTAAATTTATAACACAAAGGTGAGGATTTCAATTCAGCAATAAGTATAGAGTGCAGCACATCCTATCTATTGACTATCAAATGCTTTAGTAAAAAGGATGATTAGTTGTTGAGACATAATAATTGCTTTTTGCCATGGAACTGAAGTTAATAAGGACAGTGAGAGTAAAGATACTCCAACTGTCTGGAGTACTGGTTTGGCACTGGACTGCTAATGACAAGGTCAACAGTTCTAACCTACCAGCTTTTCTCTGGAAATCCTGTATACAATGCTATGAGTCAGAAATGACTCTTCGTAACTTAACAATAACCCCAACTCTTTATGGAGCCCTGGTGGCATAGTAGGTTACAGTTTGGGACACTAACTGCATGGTCAGCAGTTGGAATCCACCAGCCACTCCACCAGAAAAAGATGAGGCTTTCTGCTCCCTTATAATTTACAGCCTTGGAAAACCTATACAGGGCTGCTATGAGTTGAAGCCAACTTGGAAGCACACAAAAACAACAATCTATACTAGAAGAGAACTGAAAGAAAATAGGTTGGCAGTGTACAAGGAGTTCAAGAAGAAAGAACCATTTGTTAAAGACAGAGATTACAGTTGAGAATACATATGAATAACTTAACTCATGTGCAACTACTTTTTTTTAAGTTATTTTATTTTATTTTAAAATTTTTATTGTGAATTATGGGATAGTTTAAATGGGAGAAAATTAGCTTTAAATTCATCCTACCATATATCATTTCATTGCCATGGTTACAGTTCCTTCCAGGCACCATCAACAAACCAAAGGGTATGTCCTATAAATCTATCCCTGGGCCATCAGCATACAGCCCCTTTCTCTCTCTGGGTCTAGAGTTCCCAGTCACTCCATCTCTCCACATCATCATCTCTACCTTTATCTCTGGAGTCACTGTTTCTCTGGGTAGGGTCCTTCATAATGCTATTCTCCCTTGACGATCCAAGGGACCTCAGCTCCTGGACTGCAAATTCAATCACTCCGCTCCTTTTGCTACAAAACCTCAACCTTTACATTTCCAATCCTCACAGTCAATCCTGATAACTGTGAATAGTGATAACTGTGAATATTATCCACTA
>NW_006425007.1:0-1267 GCF_000296735.1 Chrysochloris asiatica | reverse complement strand
CCGCTACAAGTTCCACTAGCTATAAACCATCAGACTTTTAAAATACTCCTAGATATGTGGTTCAGAGTTTTGGAGCTTGGCCCTGAACCCTCTTCACCTGGTATTCTGTGGTATTATTGATGGCTAACTTCACTGCACCTCTACCCTATCCACCATCAATCCCCCTGCAAATGTCTTTTTCCTTTCCTGTCCTTTTAAAGAGTTTGCTTTCCTGCTGTATGTTGTTCTTGATATCATTCAACATCTCTTTGGATCATTAGTGTTTAGTGCATCAAATCTGTTATTGAGATGGTGTATAATTTCAGGTGTGATATGTTCAGGTCATGTTTTGACTATTGTGAACTTCTTTTAATTTTCTATAATTTTAGCCTGAACTTGCATACAATCAAGTGATAGTGTGTCCCAAAGTCTGCCCCTTTCCATGTTCTGGCTGATTATTTTGAGGTTTTCCATGGACTCTTTCCACAGATGTAGTGAATTTGAATCTTGTGGAGTCCATCTGGTAAGGTCCATGTGCATTGTTGTTGTTGTGGTGTGCCATCCAATCAGTATTGACTCAACGCAACCTTGCATACAACAAACAAAACACTGCACAGTCCTGCAGCAACCTCACGATCATTGGTATACTTGAGCCCATTGCTGCTGCCAAAGTGCCATGCATCACATAAGGGGTCTTTCTCCATTGCCCAGACCCTCCAATTTATGGAGGCTCCTTCTCCATTGGACTCCATTATGCCCTTCTCCAGGAACTGGTCCGTTCTTATGATATGTACAAAGTATGAGAGTCAAAGTCTAGTCATCCTGGCTTCCAAGGAGCATTCTGAATGCACTTCTTCCAACACTTTTGGAAGTCCATGTTAGTTTTAATATTCTACTCCAATACTATAACTCAAACACATCAATTCTTTTAAGGTCTTCCTTATTCACTGTCCAAATTTCACATAGATATGTGGTTATTGTAAATACCATGGCTTGGGAAAGTAAACCCTAATCCTCAAACTAACGTCTTTGCTCCTGAACACTTTAAAGAGTTCTTGTGCAGCAGATTTACCTAATGCAATACCACATTTAATTTCTTGACTGCTGCTTCCATGAGTGTTGATGGTTGAAACATGCAAAATGAAGTCTTTGACAACTTGAATGTTTTCTCCATTTATCTTGATTCTATTTATTGGTCCAGTGGTGAGGATATTTGTTTTCTTTACAATGAGGTGCAACCCACATCCAAAGCTGTACTCTCTGATTTCCATTGGTGGTGGCTGTGTGC
>NW_006425006.1:0-1299 GCF_000296735.1 Chrysochloris asiatica | reverse complement strand
GAAGGTGCATTGAAGGAATTGGCAAAGAACAAGGCACCAGGAATTGATGGAATAAAAATTGAAATCTTTCAAGAAAGTGAGTCGGCACAGGAGGCACTCACTCATCTTTGCCAAGAAATTTGGAAGACAACTATGTGGCCAACTGATTAGAAGAGATCCATATTTGTGCCCATTTAAAAGAGAGGTGACCCAATGAAATGTGGAAATCATCAGACAATATCTTTGATATATCATGTGAGTAAAGTTTTACTATAGGTAAAGAAACGGCTGCAAGCATACATTGACAGAGAAATTCCAGAGGTTCAAGCTGGATTCAGAAAAGGCCGTGGAATGAGAAATATCGTTGCTGATGTCTGATGGATCTTGGCTGAGAGCAGAGAATATCAGAAAGATGTTTACCTGTGCTTTATTGATTATGCAAAGCTTTTGATTGTGTGGATCATGGCAAGCTATGACAACATTGAGAAGTATGAGTATTCTGGAACACTTAATTGTGCTCATGAGGAATATGTACATGGACCAAGATGCAGTTGTTCGAACAGAACATGGGAACACTGAATGGTTTAAAATGCAGAAAAGTGTGCAACAGGGTTGTATTCTTTCACCATACTTATTCAGCTTGTATACTGAGCAAATCATCTGAGAAGCTGGGTTATATGAAGATAAACGTGCATCAGGATTGGTGGCAGACTCATTAACAGCCTGTGATATGCAGATGATACAACCTTGCTTGCTGAAAGTGAAGAGGACTTAAAATATTTACTAATGAAAATCAAAGAGCACAGCCTTTGGTATGGATTGCATCTCAACGTAAAGAAAAATCCTCACCACTGGACCAATAAGCAACATTCTTATCAACGGAGAAAAGATTGAAGCTGTCAAGGACTTCATTCTTTTTGGATCAACTATCAACATTCATGGAAGCAACAGTCAAGAAATCAAACGATGTATTGCATTGGGCAAATCTGCTGCACAAAACCTTTTTAAAGTGTTGAAGAGCAAAGATGTCAGCTTGAGGAGTAAGGTGTGCCTGACCCAAGCCATGACATTTTCAATAATTTCATATGCATGCGAAACCTGGACATTGAATAAGGAAGACGATTGAAGAATTGATGCTTTTGAGTTTGGTGTTGGTGGAGAATATTAAAAGTGCCATGACAACCTAAGACAGAGCCATTGCTATGCTGCAATGAGTTTTGATGACGGGTTGTTGTTGTTGTTGTTTAGTGCCGTCGAGTCAGTTCCGACCCATAGCGACCCTGTACAGGGTTTCCGAGGGTGTAAATCCTTACGGGAGTA
>NW_006425005.1:0-1299 GCF_000296735.1 Chrysochloris asiatica | reverse complement strand
AACTGCCAACCTTGCAGTTCAAATGACTTTGCAGTCTGGTGCATTAACCCACAGCGCCACGCCAAGACTCTATATTTAAATTAATTAGAGAGCTGAAGAAACTCAGCTTTCTACCAACCTGAATTTTGGTTAAAATCCAACTTAAGTTGCCCTCCCTACACCAGAAAGTCCTGGTGTGCCACTATGGGTTTATGTGCTAGACTGCAAAATCAGTTTGACCTCAAGGTCAGCGGTTCAGACTTACCATTTGTTCCTTGGAAAACCTATCAGGGCTGCTATATGTCAGAACTGACTAGACAGCACTTAACAACAGCACATCAGAAAACAAACTCTAATCAATCACAAAATCACCAAGCATTTTCCTGATAAAACCACATAATTAAACAATTATCTCCTTTAGCTTTGACCTTTACACAGTTAAGTGCTGTTAAGTCAATCTGACTCATGGCAATGCTGTATATGGCTTCAAAGGAGCAACTGGTGGGTTTGAACCACAGAACTTGCAGTTAATAGCTCAGTGCTTATCCTACACCTGTGACCTTTATAGTAATTCTGATTATGCATTGATGCCATGCACTATCCATTTTGATTCATAAAAGAAAGGACAGACAACATAATGGTAATATTCCTACATTATGTACTTAGCATCTGTTAGCTGAGGCTGGAAAGAAACTTCTTCAACTTCATATTGTAGAGAATGTAATATTCATTTTATCCACAAGAATCAAATGTGAAATAATGTCTTTGTCAAAAGCTTGTATTGACTTTAGCTGTTTACACTGGTCTTAGCACCAGATACCTAGCAAATATAACCTCCGTGTCTAGGTCTAAAGATATATGTTTTCCAAATGAAGTAGTATAATGAACCCTTCGCTATAATAGGTCACAGGCTATACATATATATTATCTCATTGGATTGTTATAATGATTTGGTCATTATAATGATTCTCTGAAATGGTTATTATTCCACAATGACAAGGAAACTTAGGTTTAAAGAGGTCATGTGACTTGTGATAGAGAAGCCTCTAAAATTCAACCACAGCTATACAGATTTTGCTTTTCTCAAACTACTGACTATCAAAATTTGAAGAAAAAAATGTGCTTATGACACTTCTCTTAAGATTGCATTTGAAATTTAATGCTATTTATACATACACAGTTGTGATATTGTCAATGTAGGAAGTTCAGATTCATATAGAAACACTTGCTAAGTGCCATCAAGTCAATTGCAAGGAGCAGCTGGTGAGCTTGAACTGCCAACCTTGCAGTTCAAATGACTTTGCAGTCTGGTGCATTAAC
>NW_006425004.1:0-1252 GCF_000296735.1 Chrysochloris asiatica | reverse complement strand
AGGAGACAGTTTATTGATAGTGTATGAGGTCACCCTATAATTTTCATTTCTTCCCAAGTTTAAAACAGTCCATTCTATCTAGAAATCTGTTTGAATTCCTCTTCATTTGAAAGTTCTATCACTGCTCTCTTTCCTCTTTTCAGTTAGTAAATTTTTGTTGTTGTTGCAAAAGGGTCTCTCATTCTCTCTTTTTAGTCCTGTAAGTTTGTTTTACTTTGGATGCTTTTATATCTGGGTTGAGATTTGAGAAATATTGCTATGTATATTTAGTACTGTCAAGTTATGGCTTTTGTTGCCGGTTTTCTGTCCAAAGAGTTTCCTTTAGTATTTTTTGTAAGATTGATTTGGTTATTGCAAATTCTTTTAATTTCTATTTATCTGGATATTTCCTAATTTTGCCATTATTTAAAAAAATGTTTTTTTTTAAGTTATTATTGTGAATTGAGTGATAGTTTACATGGGAGAACATCGTTTTTAGAATCATCATTTCATAGAAATGATTATAATCTCCTCTATGCATCATCATTCAATAGTATTTGCTTCCCTGTTTACTTATTTATTTTGGTATGTGCACAAAAACACTCAGGAATATATAATCGTTGAAACAACCAAAGGGCACATTCTGCAAGTCTACCTCCTGGCCACCAGCACACAGCCTTTCTCTTTCCATGAGTCTAGAGTCCTCAGCTGCTCTCTCTCTCTATTCCTCATCTCTGCCTCCATCTCTGGTGTTGCTGCCTAGCTATGGATAGGGTAACACATTCCGTTCATGCTCTTCTCCCTTGGTGGTCCAAGGGACCTCTGTTCCTGGAATGGAAGATTAACTACTCCCCCCTTTTTGCTACAAAACTTCTACCTTTACAGTTGTGACAGTTGCAATTAGTTATGACACTTACTCACTATTGAATCATAATAATCTTATCACCATCTCCTTATACCTGACTCATCTAGATAAGATGAAAACTGTTCAGTGGGGATTCTGCACTCTCCTGCACACTCTGAAACTAAATTGCCTCTTGAAACTTTGTAAGCCAGTCACTTTGTGCCTTTATAGCCCTACCATTTTAGGTAGCCAATGTCTAAGTTGCCCATCCCTATCAAACCTGTATACAGAGGCGATAGGATACTTGATGTGAAGACTCCTTCCCTCTTGGTTGGTATTTTGAGCTACTACATCCAAAAGTATAGGGCAAATTCATCAAGCTATAGCAATTTATCCTCGTTTCCTTTATCTTTTTTTTTTTTTTTTTTT
>NW_006425003.1:0-1297 GCF_000296735.1 Chrysochloris asiatica | reverse complement strand
AAAAGAAAAGAGGGAGTAGACACAAATGACATGCATTAGCAACCACATGGGCAATGCCACAATGGAACCAAAGGATAAGAATGATAATGACAGAACACTATGAAGAGTTTTATGCTAAAGAAAATGGAACAAATAAGGAGGTACAAGAACTGAGCAGAAAATCTCAAAGATCAGCCTGAGAAGGTAAAGCCACATATTACAACAAAATGTGCAAAAATCTGGAATCAGAAAACCAAAAAGGAAGAACATGATCAGCATTTCTTAAGTTGGGGGAACTGAAGTAAATATTCAAGCTTCGTTTTTCATTACTGAAGGAATCTCTGGGCAAATAACTGAGTGATGCAGAAAGCATCAAAGGAAGATGGAAGGAATACACAGAGTCACAGTACCAAAAGGGAAATGGTTGATGTTCAGCCATTTCAAGAGGTAGTATATGGTGAAGATCCAATGATATTGAAGGAGGAAATCCAAGGTGCATTGAAGGAATTGTCAAAGAACAAGGCATTAGGAATTGATGTAATAAAAATTGAAATAGTTCAAGAAAGTGAGGTGGCACAGGAGGCACTCATTCATCTATGCCAAGAAATTTGGAAGACAAGTATCTGGCTGACTGATTGGAAGAGATCCGTATTTGTGTTCATTCCAAAGACAGTTGACCCAATGGTATGCGGACATTATCAGACAATATCTTTGATGTGCCATGTGAGTAAAGATTTACTAAAGGTAATACAGAAATGTTATCAATGGAGAAAAGATTGAAGTTGTCAAGGACTTCATTCTTCTTGGATCAACTATCAACACTAGTGGAGGCAGCAGTCAAGAAATCAAACAACATATTTAATTAATCAAATCTGCTGCAGAAGACCTTTCTAAATTCTTGAAGAGCAAACATATCAACCTGAGGAACAAGGTGCACCTGGCCTAAGCCATGGTATTTTCAATAATCTCATATGCATGTTAAAGTTGAACAGTGAATAAGGAAGGCTACAGAAGAATTGATGCTTTTGAGTTATGTGTTGGAGAAGAATATTGAAAGTGCCATGGGCTGCCAAAATAAACAACAACGCTATATTGGAAGAAGAACAGCCAGGGTGCTCCTTGGAGGCCAGGATGGTCACACTTCATCTGTCATACTTCAGACATATAGTCTGTTGGGACCAGTCGATATAGAAGGATATCATTTTTGGTAAGGTGGAGGGTCAGAGAAAAAGAAGAAGACCCCCAGTGAGATGGATTGGTAAAGTGGCAGCATCAATGAAATCAAGTGTGGCAAAAATTGTGAGGTTGGCCCAGGATC
>NW_006425002.1:0-1298 GCF_000296735.1 Chrysochloris asiatica | reverse complement strand
TGGTTCTCTGTTACTATACCTTTCCCTTCTTTCACTTTGGATATTTCTTGTTAATGGACTGACCTCCCCAAACCCCAATTTCAATTTTGTAGTTTTGTTCAGCCCTGGACACTTCCATCTCTGGATTGAGGTCTAGATGGTGTTGCCATCTATGTCAATCTCTGGTTGTTGTCTGGCCTTGTTGGTTCTCAATCCAAAGAATTCCCTTTAGTATGTTTTGGAGTGCTCATTTGGCCTCTACAAAATTCCTTAGTTTCTATTCAACCCGGAAAATTTTGATTTTGCCATCATATTTCAAGATTTACCTTGTGGTTCTACTACCAAGATTCATTTTGTTTTTGTTAACTCTTAGAAGGAATAAATGTGGAATGAAATAAAATTTTAAATGATCTCTTCATGAAAAGGACAATTCTTTTTATTTTAGAAGGCTATATAAAACTAAGTGAATTGCAAAAAAAAAAAATATGATGCATAATTGCTCTATTAACAAAAACTTAAGAGCTTTGTAAAGTACAGGATATCATTAAGAACCAAAGGAATACTTAGAAAAAAGGAACTTTTGAAAATCTTTCTTTGTTCTTAATTTTTGAAATTCAGTTTAGGCTAAATTTAGAAAATATAAAGATTCATAGGAACATAAAGAACTAGGTGCTTGAACTTTAAGTTATAATTGATTTTGACATAGAGTAAAGCTATACAAATTACAGTGTATAAAACACATTCCTTTTACTTTATGGTTATTACCAGAACATGCACTGTTGTTAAGTTCCATTGAGTTCCTAGAGACCCTGTATAGGGTTTTCGAGGAGCAGTTGGCAGGTTTGAATCTCCTACTTTATGGTTAGCAGTCTAATGTTTATCCTGTAGCACCACACTAGGACTCTAGAACATGGTCTCAAGAGAGAAAAACTGATGAGTGTTCATATCTTTTCATGAATATGTATTCCATTCTGTTTTACAAAAGATATATTGTCCATCCCTAGACCTTGGAGACTAAGTGATCTGTTATTGAAAGACTTGATCAAACCACAATCTACATTTTTGACCAAAATATGAGAATGAAGGTTTTCTTTAAAATGTTTTACAACAAACCTCATTGTAGAGATCCATCTCATGCAAGTGTTATTTTATATTATTTATAAAACATTTAAATAAATTGTATAAAGTAGTAGCATCAAATAATTATCTACTCATAGTACTAAATAAGCTTTTCTATAGCAATATTGGGCCTGACCCAAGCCATGATATTTTCAATAACCTCATATACATGCAAATGATGGACAGTGAATAAGGAAGAC
>NW_006425001.1:0-1298 GCF_000296735.1 Chrysochloris asiatica | reverse complement strand
CATGAGTCTGAACCAATGACTTGATGGCATTTAACAACAACAGCAACAATAATTAGCATCTCAGTAGTGTTGCTGCCTGGGAGTCATGTCATCAGGTCTAGTACAATAGTAGCCACTTGACATTGGCTGGCTGGTCAACTTTAGGCAGAGTGAGGAGCATCTTTTATGTAATAGTTTGCTCATCTATGATGTGGTTCATGCTGATGTGTCTCAACTTTGTGACTGTAACATGAGCTAATAGGTGAGAAAGCACACTGAAAGAAATATTTTGTACTCATAATAAAAAATAAAACTTTTCTATAACTTCTGTGCTTTAAGAATGACTCCATTTAGAATGTAAACTACTTTTCTAAAAAATTACATAGAAAATACCATTAATCAGGAGCTCTCAGATATTTGTTATGATGCAGTCATTGTATTTGCAGGTTTATCCTAATTTTATGTATATATCTTGCACTAGTGGATTATGCATGGAGCTGCTAACCACAAGGTCAGCAGTTTGAAGCTACCAGTTGCTTTATAAGAGAAAAGAGGCAACTTTCTGCTCCTATAAAGATTAATCCCTTCAGAATCTTGGAAATCCTATACAGGGTCACAATGAGTCAGAATTGATACACATCCACTACAACCACCAGATTGGTAACATCAGATTTCTAGAATTTTATTCATATCTACACATCTACTCTAACATTGTATATTTAATCAATAAATTCCTATAGTTAAGACTTACAGCAGGATACTCACAACTAGGACCCTAATCAGCTGTTGTCAAGTCATTTGCAATCCATGGTTATCCCAAGTATTTCAGAACTGAATTGTGCTCTATAGGGTTATCAATGACTGATTTTTTGGAAGCAGATCACCCCAACTTTCTTTCAAGGTACCACTCTGGGTAGGGTTAAACATCCAATCTTTGTATTAGAGGCTGAACAGGTCAACACCCAGGGACTCCAACTGGGATCCTAGAGTGCCAAAATCATTTTATCCATGGATATAAGAAACATTGTTGTTGTTGTTCTTAAGTGCCATTGAGTCACTTACGACTCATAATGACCCTGTATAGGGTTTCTGAGGAGCAGCTGGTAAACTTGAACTGCTGACTTTGCAGTTCAAACCAACCTTGCAGTTCAAACCAAGCTTGCAGTCCAGCGTATTAACCTGCAGCGCCACACGAGGACTCCACAGTAACATGGTGGTTGTGGTGGTGTGCCGTGGACTCGATTCCGATTCGTAGCGACCCTGTATAAGGTTTCCAAGACTGTAAATCTTTACGGGAGCAGAAAGCCTCATCTTTCTCC
>NW_006425000.1:0-1299 GCF_000296735.1 Chrysochloris asiatica | reverse complement strand
GCTTGGGTCAGGCACACCTTAATCCTCAAGCTGACATCTCTGCTCTTCAATACTTTAAAAAGTTCCTGTGCAGCAGATTTGCCCAATGCAATACGTCCTCTGATCTCTTGACTGCTGCTTCCACGAGTGTTGATAGTTGATCCAAGAACAATGAAGTCCTTGACAACTTGGTCCAGTGGTGAGGATTTTTGTTTCCTTTACATTGAGTTGTAGTCCATACTGATCTTCATCAGTAAATATTTTAAGTCCTCTTCACTTTCAGCAAGCAAGGTTGTATCATCTGCATATCTCAGGTTGCTAATAAGCCTCAGGTTGTCTGATGTGTCGCTGCAAAATATTTTTTCTCATTTTCTGGGTTCCTTTTTAACACTTTTGATGCATATAATGTTTAAATTTTAGTATGTCCCAATCATCTATTTTGTCTGCTTTTGTGTGTGTAGTTTTCAAAATGTTTGGTAGTCTGTGTATGCCCTGAAACAGATCCTTCACATTTGTCCCTGTTTTTTCACTGATGACCTTTATAATTTGGGGATTCACATGTAGGTCTTTCATCCATGTTGAAGTGGTTTTTGTACAGGGTGTGAGGTACAGGTCTTGTTTCAATCTTTTGCATATCGCTTTCCTGTTCTGCCAGTACCATCTGTTGAAGAGACTATCTCCTCCTCATGTAATATACCTAGACACTTTGTTGAACATCAGTTGACTGTATGTGGATGAATTAATTTCCAGATTCTCGATTCTGTTCTATTGATCAATGTATCTTTCATTGTACCAGTACAGGTTGTTCTGACCACTGTAGCTGTGTAGTAAATTTTTTAATTGGGGAGTGAGAGGTTTCCAACTTTGTTCTTTTTCTTAAGCAGTGCTTTACTTATCCTGGGCCTCTTTCCTTTCCATATAAAGTTTGTACTTGTTTTTCTCCATCTCTTTGAAGAATGTCATTGGAATCTGGATTGGGATTGTGTAAATTGCTTTGGGCAGTACTGACATTTTCACAATGGTAAGTCTTCCTATCCAGGAGCATGGTATATTCTTCCACTTTTGTAAGTCTCTTTTGGTTTCTTGTAGCAGTATTTTGTAGTGGGTTTTTTTTTGTATAGGTCCTTTGTTTCTCTGGTAACATTTATTCCTAGATATTTCATTCTTTGGGTGGCTATTCTAAATGGTATTGCTTTCCTCTTGTCCATTTCAGTGCTGTCATTGTTAATATAGAGGGATCCAACAGATTTTTGTATGTTGATTTTATACACTGCCACTTTGCTGAATCTTCCAATGAGGTCTAGTAGCTTTTTTACTGAG
>NW_006424999.1:0-1299 GCF_000296735.1 Chrysochloris asiatica | reverse complement strand
AGAGGTTCAGGCAGGATTCAGTTGAGGACTTGGAACAAAGGATATCATTGCTTATGCCAGATGGATAAGGTTGAAAACAGAGAGTATCAGAAAGATTGTGTGCATCATGATAAACTATGAATAACATTGTGGAGAATGAGTATTCCAGAACACTTAAATGTGCTCATGAGGTAACTGTACATAGACCAAGAGACAGTCATTCAAACAGAACAAGGGGTTTAAATCAGGTAAGGTGTATGTCAAGGTTGTATTCTTTCACCATACCTAGTCAGTCTGTATGCTGAGCAAATAATATGAGAAAGCTGGATTATATGAAGAAAAACATGGCATCAGGATTGGAGGAAGACTCCTTTAAAACCTGCAATATGCAGATGATACAACCTTGCTTGCTGAAAACAAAGAGTACTTAAAATACTTCCTTATGAAGGTGAAAGACTACAGCCTTTGATTTGGGTTGTACCTTAATGTACAGAAAACAAACACTCTTACCACTGGACCAAGAAATAACGTTATTGTAATGGAGAAAATATTAAAGTTGGTAAAGACTTAATTTTGCTTGTATCCATCACAAACACTCATGGAAGCAGTAGTTAAGAAATTAAACAATGTATTGCATTATGCAAATCTGCTGCACAAGACTTGTTTAAAGTGTTCAAGTGCAAAGATGTCAGTTTGAGGACTAAAGTGCCCCTGATCCAAGCTATGTTTTTTTCAATTGCCTCATAAGCATGTGAAAGTTGCACAATGAATAAGGAAGAATATAGAAGAATTGACACATTTGAGTTATGGTGTTGAAGAAGAAACACATCTGCGTTGGATGAAGTACAACCAGAATGCTCCTTAGAAGCCGGGACGCCCAGACTTCATCTCTCTTACTTTGGACATGTTGTCAGGAAGGACCAATCTCTGGAGAAGGACATCATGCTTGGTAAAGTGAAGGGACAGTGAAAAAGAGGAAGACCCCAACAAAATGATTGGCCCATTGACAACAGCAATCGGCTCAAGCATAGCAGTATTTGTGAAAATGGCACAAGATAAGATAGTGTTTCATTCTGTTGTGCATAGGGTCACTGTGAGTCAGAACAAACTCAACACCACCTAACAACAACAGCGATATACCTAGTAGGATAGCCAAATTGGCCAAGTCCCTTGTCATATTTCCAAGTTTTTACAATCATGATTAACTCTGTTAACAGCCACTCACTTTCTCTTATCCAGACCCAACAGGAAAAAGTAGTTTGATGGGAGATATAAATACTGTGACTAGAAGAGATATATTAAGTAATTCACTGTACCATA
>NW_006424998.1:0-1299 GCF_000296735.1 Chrysochloris asiatica | reverse complement strand
GTTCAAACCCACCAATTCAAACCCACGGAACTGACTTGACAGCACTTAAGAACAACGTATGTTGAGTTACTAATTCTTGAGGTGGTCAGCATCCAAAAGCTCCAAATACTAAAAATTTAAGAAAGTGACTTTACTGTTTAAAGGCACGAGGGTCATTAGCTACCAAGAGTATAAACTCTAGATGAATTTAAGGAAGCGTAAATTGACCCTTCCTAGGCATTGCATGGTCTACATGGGCTACAGAGAATTTAAAAACCATAACAAAATCAATTATTTGTCTGTCTAATTCATATAATCACCATGAGCTAGAAAATTCTGAACAATGTTAATGACAAAACACTTGTGGTAGACAGAATAATGCCTTCCCCGCAAATAAGTCCATATCCTAAAACATATGCATGACAAATAACTCTGCAAACATAGCCAAATTAAAGATCTTGAGATGGGGAGATTTTTCTGGATTAACCTGGGGAGCCCAATGTAATCACAGGGGTCTACATAAGGGGAAGAGGGAGACCAGAGGATACCAGAAGGTATAATGATGGAAGCAGAGGCAGGACTAATGTCATTGCTAGAAGGGAGCCAGGAGCCAAGGGATGTGGGCAGCCTCGAGAATCTGGAAAAGGCAATGAGCTTCCAACATATTGTTTTTAGGCCCATTAAACCCATTTATAAAGAGCCCTGGTAGCGTAGTGGATTACGAGTAGAGCTGCTAATCTCAAGATCAGCAGTTCGAATCTACTAGCTGCTCCGAGGGCGAAAGATGAGGCTTTCTGCTCCCATAAAGATTTATAGCCTCAGAAACCCTATACAGGGTTGCTATGAGTCAGAACTGACTCAGTGGCATACAACCATCACCAAGGTCCATTTGTTGGACTTCTGACCTCCAGAACTATAAGATAACAATATGCATTGTTTTAAGCCACTCAATTTATGGTGCTTTGTTTTAGCAATAATAGAACTCCAACATAAAACAAACTTTTACTCATCTACATTCCAAGTAATTGCTGCAGTTCACACTTCAGCCTGGATGGACTGCTCCCACCACCTCACTTTTGGTATGCTACTGCTCATGATTGAGGCATGGAACTGGTCTCTCAGGAAAACCAATGATACTTAGGGAACAGCCTGACACACTGGGACTGACATGTGAGAGTGCAATCATTCCTTTCCATAAAATGTTGATGCCGGTATAAAATATTAAACGTTGCCTAATCCAGTTTGGGGAGTCCCGGTGTGGCACTGTGGGTTAATGTGCCAGACTTCAAAGCCATTTGAACTGCAAGGTCGGCAGTTCAA
>NW_006424997.1:0-1242 GCF_000296735.1 Chrysochloris asiatica | reverse complement strand
GCATTTATTGCAATAAATTGTCCTCTCAGCACCGCTTTTGCTGTGTCCCAAAGATTTTGGTATGTTGTGTTTTTGTTCTCATTTATTTCTAGGAACTTTGTGAATTCACGTTTAATTTCTTCTACTACCCAGTCGTTTTTCAGCAGGGTGGTATTCAGTTTCCATGTATTTGACTTGGTTTCCTTAGTGTTCCTATTGTTGATTTCTAATTTGATAGCATCGTGGTCTGAGAAGATGCTTTGTAGTATCTTGATGTTTGTAAATTTATGTACACTTGTTTTGTGGCCTAAAACATAGTCTATTCTGGAGAAAGTTCCACGGGCACTTGAAAATAATGTGTATTGTGCTATTGTTGGGTTGAATGCTCTGTACACATCTAAAAGGTCCAGTTGGTTGATTGTATTGTTTAGTTCTTCTGTGTCGTTGTCAAGTTTCTTTCTGGTTGTGCTATCCATTTTTGAAAGCGGTGTATGAAAATCACCCACTATTGTTGTAGATTCATCTGTATCTTTCTTCAAATCTATTAAGAGTTTGCTTTATATATTTTGGAGCTTTGTCATTGGGTGCATAGATATTTATTATGGTTATTTCATCCTATTCAATTTTTATAATGTCCATCTTTATCTATTATGCTGTTTTTTGCCTTAAAGTTTATTTTATCAGAGATTAATACTGCCACTCCTGTTCCCTTTTTATTGCAATTGGCTTGGTATATTTTTTTCCCCATCCTTTGACTTTTCATCTGTTTTTGTCTCTGTGTGTGAGATGTGTCTCTTGCAGACAGCATATTGAAGGATCTTGATTTTTTATCCATTTGGCCACCCTCTTATTTCTTAACAGGTGCATTTAATCCATTTACATTCAGTGTAATTATTGATAGGTATTGATTAATTGCTGCCATTATGTTTTTTTTTGTGTGTGTGTGTGTGTGCTGTTGCTGCTTCTTTGTTCTGTGTGTCTTCCTTTGTTGAGTAAATGATTTTTGTGTTCTTTCTTGTGAATTTCCTCATAGGTTTAATGTTTCCATGTTCTTCTTGGATTTTCATTCTCTTGGTGTGTTGTGACATGTTAAGTTTCTTTGAGTTTGCCTTATAGTCCATTAACTTTTCTCTCCATTTACTGCAGTCTATTTTATCCTGTAATCGACCCAACCTTCTCAGTATCTGGATCTCTGTTCCTACATGTTTACCTTCTTTTACATTGTACTTGTTTTGATCATAGACTGATCTCCCAGATTCTCTG
>NW_006424996.1:0-1299 GCF_000296735.1 Chrysochloris asiatica | reverse complement strand
TCTCCCCAGTCATACTTGAGTGCCTTCCAACCTGAGGCATCTCTACACACTGTATCAGATCATGTTCACACGGATTTTGCTGGCCAATTTTTAAGAAGCAGATCATCAGGCCCTTAGTACGGAAGTTCCGCTGAACCCTGCACGCCATGGATAACCACGCCACATAACCAGTGACATCGTTTCCGGAAGCACAGTAACGCTCAAGCTGCCACAATACAAACTGACAGATGATCGGTGATATGATTATCACATACAAGTAACAATTTGCTAAAGATAATAAAAAAAGTTGCAATAGCACGTCAACCACTGCCTGCCTGAAATTCAAGCTAAAAAAGAAGAGCAAGGAACAAGGGTATCATTGCTTATGTCCGCTAGGGCTTGGCTGTAAGCAGAAAATACCAGAAAGACATTTACCTGTGTTTTAGTGACTATGTGAAGAGACTATCAGAAAGATGTTCACCTGTGTTTTATCGGCTATACCTGTGTTTGACTGACTCATGACGAATTAAGAATAACATTGTGAAGAATGG
Source organism: Chrysochloris asiatica (assembly GCF_000296735.1). Taxonomy (NCBI): domain Eukaryota; kingdom Metazoa; phylum Chordata; class Mammalia; order Afrosoricida; family Chrysochloridae; genus Chrysochloris; species Chrysochloris asiatica. Next base: position 769 of record NW_006424996.1, on the reverse strand, counting down.
TAATTCCAGAACATATCACGGCGCTCATGCGGAACCTGGACGTAGAACCAAGAGGCAGTTGTGAGAACAGAAAAAGGAATACTGCTTACTGTGTGGTTTCCCAGCAGGAAAGAATCCTCTCATTCCACTTACTCATTCTGTATGCTGCACAAATAATCCGAGAAACTAGACTATCTGAAGAGGAATGTGGTACAAGAATTAAAGACTGTGATATGGAAATGACACAATCTTGCTGCTGAAAACAAAGATTTTTAGCACTTACTGATGAAGATCAAAGAATACAGCCATCAGTATAGAGTGCAACTCAACACACACAAAAATCTTCAAAACTGGACCAATGGCAACATCATGATAAATGGAGAAAATATTCAAGTTGTCAAGGATTTCATTTTACTTGGATCCACAATCTACGCTCATGGAATCAGCAATTGATAAATCAAACGATGTATTACATCAGATAAATCTGCTGCAAAAGACCTCCTGAAAGTGTTAAAAAGCAAAGATGTCACCTTCAGGACTAAGGTTCTCCCTGATATGCATAGGAAAACTGGGCAATGAATAAAGAAGGGTCATAGAGAAAGAGGAAGACCTCAACAAGATGGAGTGACAGAGTAGCTGCAACAATGGGCTGAAAAACAACGGCTGTGAAGATGGCACATGTCATGCAATGGATTGTTTTCACATGGTCTTTCAAACCGTTAGGTGGGACTTTGCAAGTAAAGTGCATGTAGATACACTCGTGTAAGCAACAGTCAAGAAATCAAACAAT
>NW_006424995.1:0-1299 GCF_000296735.1 Chrysochloris asiatica | reverse complement strand
ACAGCAACAACAACATGATTTTATAGCAGTACTTGTCCCTTACTCTGGTGCATTGTATAGACAGGAACAAAAGTGGACACTTGTCTTCACTACCAATCTCTGCTACCTCCTGATTATTGTAGCTCAGAGCTAGCTCTTGAACCCATTCTTGTTTTCATTTTTCTGGCCACTTCTAGTTCCAAATCTTTGTATCTCTCTCGGAAAATTTCTGAACTTGTTTCTGCTTTTATTCTTTCTTCTCAATTCTTCCTGTATTGCTAAGAAATGCATTTTCCTCATTTTTGTGTTAATTTTTGTTAGTAATTCCTTTGCTTTTTGCCCCCCTTTCTCACAAACTGACAATGAGTCACCAATGCCTGCTTTTGGAAAACCAATCCAAACGCATGACTTTCCCTCATCAGAGCCTCCCAGACTTTAAACTGTTGTGAACAAATGAACCAGTGGAACTAGTAGAAGTTACATGCACCTAGCCTGTGATTTTTCTCTGTGTCTTATTTATTTATTTATTTTTAAAATAAGAACCTATAGTCCACAACTGTGCCTTTTACTAATCTTTATTCCTGATAATTCCTAATTCAGTGTCTGTCCTCTAATAAGCACTAAAGAATAAGTGAATATATGTATTTAAAATGAAACAAGAAACTGTCAGTATTTATATTTTTATATTCTATAGTTTCAAGTACATAATAGTCTCTTAATTGTTGTTGTTGTTCAGTGCCGTCGAGTTGGTTACGACCCATAGCGACCCTGTATTGGGTTTCCGAGGAGCAGCTGGAGAGCTTGAACCACCGACCTTGCAGTTCAGACAGCTTTGCAGTCTGGCGCATTAACCCACAGCGTCACACTAGGACTCCAGTCTATGAGAGCAACACAGAAAACTGTCAGATGATAATTTTATGAATAAGTAGTTTGGTGAGGAAGCATTGCCTAAGTATTATATTTATAATGTAACTTGATGCTTTCAATCATATTTATTCACTTATAGTAGGAGCTCTGGTAGCGTAGTGGTTACGAATTGGGCTGAGAACCTTAAGGTCAGCAGTTCGAAACTACCAGCCACTCCGCGGGAGAAAGACGAGGCTTTCTGCTCTGGTAAAGATTTACAGCCTTGGAAACCCTGTACAGGGTCGCTATGGGTCGGAACCGACTCGACGGCACTTAACAACAACAACATACTATATAGTGTACGAGTTGATGCCGACTCAGTGGCACCTAACAACAACAACAATACTATATAGGAGTCCTGGTATGGCAGTGTGGGTTAATGTGCCAGACTGCAAAGCCGTTTGAACTGCAAGG
>NW_006424994.1:0-1240 GCF_000296735.1 Chrysochloris asiatica | reverse complement strand
TTGTAGTCCCTCCCTCCCCATTTGGGTATCCAATGTCCAAGTTGCCCCTCTCTGTCTACTCTGTGTGTGGAGGGGGTGGGAATGTTTCTTGCTGTAAGGATTTGATTTGTTGCCTCTTTTGTGTCACTGCATTCATATGCATAGGTTAAGTTCATCAGCTTGGATCAACTCAGTCTTCTTTCCCCCCGCCGCCCTCCCCCTTCTTTCTTCTCCTGGTTGAGCTCTGATCATCCAGTCATCCAGCCCTGGTCACTTGAGTGTCATCTGCAAGTATGGATGTTCCTGTGCACATGCCCTCTCTTCCCATCAGCCGGCAGCTCCATTCTCCACTTGAGTCCCCCATGGCCATGTCACTGACTCTGGGCCCAGGAGTCCTCAGGTCTCCTCACACTGCTTGCCAATCAGGTCCCCAACTGGGTCCACAGAAGCCCTCTGAATGTTGTGAGGCTTAGCTCGCCGCTTCATTGCTGCTTTTACCCATTTCTCCCCAACAGTGATGAGTGTGTTTACCAATCCGAGCGTGCATTTCCACCGAGTCTCAGTTGGGGGGGGTGGGGAGAGCTACGTTGGTGGGACCCTGCCGACTGCCCCAATGTCTCCTAGGGGAGCGACCTGTTTGTTCCCATAGTAACAGTCCATCTGTCTCCATTGTGTCGTGTTTCTCCTGTTGGTCTTCCATTAGAGATGTATCTTTTGTTCTTCTCACCGTTCCAGACTCCTCAGCTCATCCCTTCAAGTGGGGATTTCTTATTTTTGGTAATCTGGATGTGGTTCTGGTTTCTACCTATAGTTTTATGTATTGCAAAGACTCTGCAGAAAGCCTAGTTCACCTGGTACACTGTGGCCCCGTTTTAGGTATTCCAATCAGTTAAAGGCAGAAGATGGATTTACAGGCCTTCTATTGTGATGTTTCTGACTATTCCTTTCTCTCCCCCTCCAGTGTCTACTCTATATTATAATGCAAGGGAAACCAAGATTAAAACAAACAAACAAAAACAGTCAAGCATCTTAACACGATTCCCTGCCCATTCCGACCATGAGTCAATCCTTGTATCTCAGAGCCCTGGAGCTCCAAGGTTGTGCACATATTGTCCTTTATCTCTGTCCCACTTGGTCCATCAAAACATGCCCTATTGTTCTCCCATCTGCCCCTTTTCTCCACTTCCCTCTCCCTCCCTGTATATTGCCCCCCTCCCCATCACCCAAGCTCTCCTGAGCCCAATCCCTGCCCTGTGCTCCA
>NW_006424993.1:0-1254 GCF_000296735.1 Chrysochloris asiatica | reverse complement strand
CATGGTATTTTAAACTGCTTCAAATGCATGTGAAAATTGAACAACGAATAAGGAAGGTTGTAGAAGAATCGGTGCATTTGAATTATGATGGTGAACAAGAATATTAAGAGTACCAAGGGCTGCCAGAAGAACAAAAGAATCTGTCTTGAAAGAAGTACAACCAGAATGCTCCTTAGAGGTCAAAATGGTGAGACTTCATCTCTTATGCTTTGGATATGTTCTCAGAAGGGACCAGTCCCTGGAGGGTACCAGAATGCTTGGTAAAGTGGAGGGTCAGTGAAAAAGAGGAAGCCTTCCAACGATGGATTAACACACAAGTAGCAGCGGGATCAAACATAACAACAATTTTGAGGATGGCACAGCATCAGGAGTGTTTCATTCTCTTGTACATAGAGTCGCTATGAGTCTGAACTGACTCAACAGCACCTAACAAAGCAACAATGGTTGTCGTTTAGTGCCGTCGAGTTGGTTCTAACTCATAGCAACTCTGTTTAGGGTTTCCAAGGAGTGGCTGGTAAATTTGAACCACCAACCTTGTGGTTCAGACTAATCTTTTGGTCCAGTGCTTTATCCGGCACCGCCACACCAGGACTCCTATGTTGTTATTTGACAACTCAACTGTCCATACTTCCATGAACATTGATTATAGATCCAAGTAAAATTAAAGCCGTGACAACTTCAATCTTTTTTCCATTTATCATGATGTGTTTACTGGTCTACTTGTGAGCATTTTTGCTTTCTTTACACATTAAGTTGTATCCATATGAAGGCTGGATTCTTTGATCTTTATCAGCAAGTGCTTTGAGTCTTCTTTGCTTTCAGCAAGGTTGTGTCACCTGGATATCACAGATTTTTAATGAACTTTTCTCCAATGCTGACATACAGGTTGAATAAATATGACGATGCACAGTCTTCTTGATTTTAAACCATGCAGTAGCCTCTTGTTCTGTTGGAAAGACTGCCTCTTGGTTTATGCCCAGGTTGCACATGAGCACATTTAAGTGTTCTGGAATTTCTGCTTTTAGTAATGTTATCCACAGTTTGTTATGATCTACACAGTCAAATACCTTTACATAGTCAATAAAACACAAGTAAACATCCTTCTGGTATTCTCTACTTTCAGCCAAGATCCATCTGACGTCAGCATCAATATACCTCATTCCAAGTTCTCTTCTGAATCTGGCTTGAATTTCGGTCAGCTCCTATTGATGTGATGCTGCAGCTATTTTTGAATGATCATCAGAAAAATTTTAT
>NW_006424992.1:0-1254 GCF_000296735.1 Chrysochloris asiatica | reverse complement strand
CATAAAGAAACTTGACAAAGACACAGAAGAATTAAACAACACAATCAGCCAACCGGACCTCATAGATGTGTACAGAGCAGTCAACTCAACAACTGCACAATACACATTGTTTTCCAGTGCACATGGAACATTCTTCAGAATACACCATGTCTTAGGCCACAAAACAAGTCTCCATAAATTTACAAATATCAAAATACTACAAAGCATCTTAGACCACAATGCTGTCAAATTAGAAATCAACAATAGGAAAACCAAGGAAATAAAGTCAAACACAAGGAAACTCAATAACACCCTGATGAAAAGCAACTGGGTAGTAGAAGAAATTAAACTTGAACTCACAAAGTTCCTAGAAACAAGTGAGAATGAAAACACAACATACCAAAATCTTTGGGACACAGCAAAAGCAGATGGGAGAACAATTAGGCAGGTTTGCATAGGCTAAGTGGGACAGAGGTAAAGAATGATGTATGCACTACCTTGGAACTACAGGACTCTGGAATACAAGGATTGAGACATGGCTGGAATGGGGAGAAGGGCGGAAATAATATTAAGATGCTTGGCTGTCTTTTGAATCTTGGTTTCCCTTGCATACCATTAAAAAATAGACACTGGAGGAGGAGAGAAAGAAATAGCCAGAAATATCACCATAGAAAGCTTGTAAGTCCTTCTTCTGCCTATAACTGATTGGAATACCTAAAATGGGGCTATAACATGCCCAGTGAAGTAGGCTTCCTGCGGAGCCTCTGCATTACATATGACTATGGGTGGAATCCTGAACAGCGTCCAGAGTCTTCAGAGGTGGGAAATTTCCACATGAAAGGACAGGCAGACCAGACTGGAGCAGCTAGAAGAACAGGGGATACTTCTTGAAAGAAAGACTGACAGGAAAAATACAAAACAGTATGGGCAGACTGACTGATTACTACAAGAGCAAGCAAATTGCTCGCCCAGGAGACATCAAAGCTAGTGATTGGGTCCCCTCAGAGCAAACCCCCTTCTAAGACTAAGACTCAGTAGGAATACACACTCTTATTGGTGATCACATTCGTCACCGATAAGGGGGAAGTGAGGGAAAAACAGCAATGAAACTGAGAGCTAAGCCCTACAATGTTCAATAGACTCCTGTGAACCTGGGTGGAGACCTGGGTAGCCAATACTGTGGCAATACCTGGGGACTTTTGGGCCCAGAGCCAGTGACATAGCCACAGACGACTAGAGTGGAGAGTGAAGTGTCCAGCTGATAAGAAGAGAGGG
>NW_006424991.1:0-1300 GCF_000296735.1 Chrysochloris asiatica | reverse complement strand
TGTGCCAAGGTTATATCCATTCACCTGGTGTGGCACTGTGGGTTAATGCACTGTACTGCAAAGTTGGTTTGAACCACAAGTTCAACAGTTCAACTTCACCCACCACTTCTTGGAGACCCTATACAGGGTTGCTATGGGTCGGAACCAACTTGGTGGCACTTAACAATGACAATAACATTAAATTATTTATGCTGACCAAATAATCCAAGAAGCTGAATTATATGAAGAAGAACATGGCATAAGGATTGTAGGAAGACTCATTAATAATCAGCAATTTACAGATGATACAACCTTGCTAGCAGTGAAGAGGATTTACTTACTGATGAAGATCAAAGACCACAGCTTTTGGTATGGATTATACTTTGATTTATGAAAATAAAAATCATCACAACTGGGCCAATAAATAACATCCTGATAAATGGAGAAAAGATTAAAGTTATCAATAACTTCATTTTGCTTGGATCCACAATCAACATTCATGAAAACAGCATTCAAAAAAATCAAACAACATATTGCATTAGGCAAATATGCTGCAAAAGACCTCTTTAAAGTGCTCAAGAGCAAAGGTATTAGTTTGAGGACTAAGGTGCTCCTGAGACAAGTCATAGCATTTTTAATCACATCATGTACATGTGGAAGTTGGACAATGAATAAGAAAGACCATAGAAGAATTGATATATTTGAATTATGGTGTTGAATAAGAGTATGAAAAGTACTGTGGCCTACTAGAGAAACAAACAAATCTGCTTTGGAAGAAATACAGTTAGAATTTTCCTTAGAAACCAGGATGGCAATACTTCATCTCTCAGACTTTAGATATGCTATCAGAAGGGACCAGTGCCTGGAGAAAGACATCATGCTTGGTAAGGTGGAGGGTCATTGAAAAAGAAGAAGACCCTCAGTAGATGGATTGACACAGTGGCAGCAATAATGGTTGCTCAAACATTACAATGGTAAGTATGGTACAGCACCAGGCAGTGTTTCATTCTGTTGTACATAGAGTCACTATGAATCAGAACAGAACCAACTATGGCCATTTGACCAATTGCAGAAATGAGGACTGTAATTGTTATGAATTTTTGTTGTTAGGTGCTGTTAAATAGGCTCATACTTATAGTGACTTTATGTACAACAAAATGAAGCATTTCCTGGTTCTGTACCATCATGAAAATTTCCTCTTCTGGTAGTATGTCTTAGAATGTTCCACTTCCATTCATAATTTTCTCAGTGGGTAAACATTCAGAAGCATTCTGTCTCTTTTCCCTTCTACTCTGTCTTAGTTTAAAAGCTCTGCTAAAAC
>NW_006424990.1:0-1279 GCF_000296735.1 Chrysochloris asiatica | reverse complement strand
AGAAAGCCTCATCTTTCTCCTGCAGAACAGCTGGTAGTTTCGAACTGCTGACCCTGAGGCTCGCAGCCCAATTCGTAACCACTACGCTACCAGAGCTCCTTATATGGTGTTGTACACCTGCTATATGTTTCTTAGAGTCCTGGTATGACTGGACTGCTAACTGAAGGTAGGCAGTTGGAACCTACCAGCTGCTCCTCAGAACCCCTCTCTCGGGTCACTATGAGTCAGAACCAACTCGGCCACAGTTACCAGCCACCACATGTATATTATGCATCCCCGGTAGCACTGTGAGTTAGGCACAGAGCTGCTAACTTTGAGGTCAGCAGAGCCTCCGGACGAAGATGAGACTGTGTGTTTCTGTCAAGATGGACAGCTCTGGGAAGCCTACACAGGATCACTGCCCTTCCGTAGTGACCCCATGCCAGTGACTTGCTCTTTACGTGTGTAATAGGACTTAACAACGAGGACACACATCTGTGTGTATTTGTATGAATGGAATATCCGTGCAGATACAAGGAGCCCGTGTGGTGCTGAGGAGTCCGTGTGACTCTGGGGGGGGGGGGAAAGTACTGGGCTCTTAACCGCAAGGCCAGCAGTTCGAACCCATCAGTCGATTCTTGGGAGAAAAATGTGGCTGTCTGTTCCCATAAAGATTTTCATTTTGGGAAACCATGCAGGGTCGCTATGCATCAGCAGCGATTGTTTGAGAGGTTTGCTATGTTGTTTTTTGTGTGTATATTCGACAGCATATAGCAACAACAACTTATATGCATATATACATGTATGCAATACATATGAAAGGAGCTCTGGTAACATAGTGTTTAGGAGTAGGGCTGCTAACCTCAAGATCAGAAGTTCAAAACTCTACCAGCCGTTCCGTGGGAGAATGATGAGGCTTTCTGCTCCTGTAAAGATTTACAGCCTCGGAAACGCTGCACAGGGTCGCTGAGTCAGAACCGACTCCACGGCACATCACCACCACCACCGATATCTATGAGGAGTCCTGGTGTGGTGCTGTAGGATAAGCACTGGATTGATCATAAGGTTGATTTGAACAATAAGATGGTGATTCACATCTACCAGCCACTCCTCGGAAACCCTATGCAGGGTCACTGTGAGTCAGAACGGGCTGGGCAGCACTTACCACCACCAACAGGATATGTGCACATATGTATATGCGTGTGTGACATATATGTTTGCATAAGGAGCCCTGGTGGGTTAGGCATTGACTACAGCTCCAACCCAGCAGCCATTCCACAGCAGAGATGAGGCTCTGTAC
>NW_006424989.1:0-1254 GCF_000296735.1 Chrysochloris asiatica | reverse complement strand
GTGTAAATTTGAATAGTAGTGGTATTAACTGGGCTTCCCTGTAGGTGCATGGATATTATCCTATCACAGACAGCATTGTACCTCATGACTGATCTAGATATGTTCTTTTTGACAATGAATGCAACACCATTCCTCTTCAGTTTGTCATTCCCAGCATAGTAAACCATCTGGTTGTCGGATTCAAAATGGCCAATACCAGTCCCTTTCAGCTCACTAATGCCTAAGATATCAATATTTATGCATTATATTTCATTTTTAACAACTTCCAATTTTCCCAGATTCATACTTCGTACATTCCATGTTCCAATTTTCATTGGATGTTTATAGCTGTTTCTCTTCATTTTGAGTTGTGCTCCATCAGCAAATGAAGGTCCCATGGGCTTTTCTCCCACAGGCTTTACTCCATTCGTGTCAACATGGTCAACTCTACTTTGAGGAGGCAGCTCTTCTCCAGTCACATTTTGAGTGATTCCAACCTGAGGGGCTCATTTTCCGGCACTATATCTGACAGTATTTCTCTGCTACTCATGAGGTTTTCAGTGACTAAATATTCAGAAGTAGTTCCTCACTCTTTCTTTCAAGTCTGTCTTTGTCTGGAAGTTCATCTGAAACCTGTCCACCATGGGTGACCCTGCTGGTTTTAAAAATAGCAGTGACATAGCTTTCAGAATCACAGCAACTCACAAGCCATGACAGTACGACAAACTGACAGACGAGTGGTGGGTTACTAGGTCCTGTCTAATTGGTTCCAACTCATACTAACCCTATGTACAATAGAACAGTACATTGTCCAGACCTGTACAATCCTCACAATTATTATGTTTGATTCCATTGCTGCTACTATTGTGTCAATCTTCTTTGGCCGTCATCCTCTTTTTGACTAATCCTCCATTTTACCAAGCTTTTATCTTCTCCAGGACAGGTCTTTCTTGATAACATGTCCAAAGTATGACAAACAAAGTTTCACCAGCCTTGTTTCTAAGACGCAACAAAGATTTGTGTTTTCTTCTGGTAGTCCATAGTACTTTTAATATTTTCCAGCAACACCGTTACTCAAATGTATCAATTTTTCTATGGTTTTCCTTATTCATTGTCCATCTTACATGTTTATATGATGCAATTAAAAATACCCTGGCTTGGTTCAGGCACACCTTAATGTTTACATTGACTTCTTTGCTCTTTTATGCTTTAAAGAGGTCTTTTGCAGCAGATTTACCTAAGGCAAATTGATTTCTTGACTGCTGCTTCCATGAG
>NW_006424988.1:0-1261 GCF_000296735.1 Chrysochloris asiatica | reverse complement strand
ATGGTTACAATCCCCTCCATGCATCACCAACCAACCAAAGAGTATACCCTGCAAGCCTGCCCTCCAGGTCATCAGCACACAGCCCCTCTCCCTCTCTGGGTCTAAAGTCTCCAGCTGCTCCATCTTTCAACGTCATCATCTCTGCCTCCATCTCTGATGTCACTGCTTCTCTGGGTATGGTCCCGCTCTCTGCTCTTCTCCCTTGATGGTACCAGGGACCGCCACTCCTAGATTGAAAAGTTAATCACTCCCCTACTTGCTACAAAATGTCTACCTTTACATTTCCAACCCTCACAAGCAGTTCTAGTAATTATTATTCACTATTGTATCACAAGATAACCATCCACATTTCCTTTCATCAGGCCCGCCTAGACAGATTGGATACTACTCAGTGGAGACTCTACCTACCTCCACGCCCTCTGGATCCAGATTCCCTCTTGAAAGCTTGTAAGCCAGTCACTTCTTGCCTTTGAAGCACCTCAATTTTGGGTAGCCAATGTCCAAGTTGCCCATCCCTGTTTATTCTGTGTATAGAGAGGGTGGGAATGATCCTTGCTGTAAAGATTTGTTCCCTCTTTTGAGCTACTGCATCCATAGGTGTAGGTCAAGTTCATCAAACTATATCAGGTTACTCTTTTTTAAATTTCCTCTTCTTTCTTCTTCTAGTTGAGCTCTGATCATCCAGTCATTGAAGGCAGGTCAAGTGGGTATTCTCTGCAAGTGTGGGTTTTTTTGTGCATATGGTCTCTCTTCTTATCAGCTGGATGCTTCACTGTCCACTCTAGTCCTCTATGGCTATGTCACTGACTCTGGGCCCAAGATTCCCTAGGTCGTACCACACTGCTGACCAACCAGGTTTCCACCAGGGTTCACAGGAGTCTATTGAATGTTGTAGGGCTTAGCTCACAGCTTCATTGCTGTTTTTCCCTCACTTCCCCTTATCGGTGATGAACGTTGTCACCAATCAGAGAGTGTATTCCCACTGAGTCTTAGTCTTGGAAGGGGATTTGCTCTGAGGGGATCCAACCACTTGCCTTGATGTCTCCTGGATGAGCAACTTGCTTATTCTTGTAGTAATCAGTCGGTCTGGGTATATTGTTTTGTATTTTTCCTGTCGATCTTTCTTTCAAGAAGTATCTTCTGTTCTTCTAGCAGCTCCAGGCTGGTCTGCTTTTCCTTTCAAGTGGAAATTTCCCTCCTCTGAAGATTCTGGATGCTGTTCAGGATTCTACCTATGGTCTTATGTAATGCAGAGGATCCA
>NW_006424987.1:0-1300 GCF_000296735.1 Chrysochloris asiatica | reverse complement strand
TTATTATCCTTTCTGTTTCCTTTGGCTCTGTTGTGACATCACCGATATAATTTCTTGTATGTGTTATTTGCATCTTCTCCCTTTCTCTTGTTATTTTTTTTTTTAAGTTTTATTCTGAATTATGTGATAGTTTACATGGAAGAACATTAGCTTTACATTCACCCTATCGTATATTGTTTGATTGCCATGGTTACAATGCCCTCTATGCATCATCACCCAACCCAAGGGTTGCAAGCCTGTCCCCCTGGTTGTCAGCACACAGCCCCTCTCCCTCTCTGGGTCTAGAGCCCCTAATCACTCCATCTCTCCACATCATCATCTCTGCCTCCATCTCTGGCTTCACTGTTTCTCTGGGTAGGGTCCTGTACTCCGTGCTTCTCCCTTGATGGTTCCAGGGCCCACCTCTCCAGGACTGCAAAGTCAACCACTCCCTTCCTTTTGCTACAAAATGTCTACCTTTACATTTCCAGTCCTCACAGTCAGTCCTGATAGCAATTATTCAATATTGTGCCACATGAGTGCTATCCCCATCTCCTTTCATCAGCCCCGCCCAGAAAGATTGGATACTACTCAGTGGAGATCCTGCTTTCCTCCGCACCCTCTGGATCTAGGCTCCCTCTTAAAAGCTTGTAAGCCAGTCACTTCTTGTCTTTGTAGCCCCCCATTTTGGGTAGCCAATGTCCAAGTTGCCCATTCCTGTCTACTCTGTGTATCAAGGGGGTGGAAATGATCCTTGCAATAAAGATTTGTTTCCTCTTTTGAGTTACTGCATCCATAGCTGTAGGTCAAGTTCATCAAATTGTATCAGATTACTCTTTTTTTCTCTTCTTTCTTCTTCTAGTTGAGGTCTGATCATCCAGCCGGTGAAGCCAGGTCAAGTGGATACTATCTGCAAGTGTGGGTGTTCTTGTGCATATGCCCTCACTTCTTATCAGCTGGACATTTCACTCTCCACTCTAGTCCTCTGTGGCTATGTAACTGACTCTGGGCTGAGGAGTCCCCAGGTCTTGCCACAATGCTGGCCAACCAGGTCTCCACCCGGATTCACAGGAGTGTATTGAACATGGTAGGGCTTAGCTCGCAGCTTCGTTGCTGAAACAACCAATTTCTGGTCTTGCTGGTTCTTTCTATTGCTTTTCTGTTTTCTGTTTCATTTATTTCTCCTTTAATCTTTATTATGATTTCTTTTTTCTCATGGTCATTGGCTTACTTTGCTGTTCTTTTTTTTTTTAATTGTTGGAGATGCTGCATTACTGTATTGATTTTGGTTCTTTCTTCTTTTTGCATGTGTGCATTTCTT
>NW_006424986.1:0-1300 GCF_000296735.1 Chrysochloris asiatica | reverse complement strand
ACTGTGCTGGCTTGTGAGGTGCAGTGAAGTTATGCCGCGGGTATTTTAAATACCAGCATGGTCACCTACAGTGGACAGGTTTCAGATGAGCTTCCAGACGAAGACAGAGAATAAAGAAGGAAGAGACGAACTGCTTCAGAATATTTAGTCACTGAAAACCTTATAGATAGCACAGAAACACTGTCAGATACTGTGCTGGAAAATGAGCCCCTCAGGTTGGAAGGCACTCAAAATGGGACTGGGGAAGAGCTGCTCCTCAGGGTAGAGCTGACCGTGATGACGCAAAAGGAGTAAAGCCCATGGGGAGAAAAGCCCTCGGGACCTTCATTTGCTGATGGGGCACAACTCAAAATGAAGAAAAATAGCTGTGAACATCCATGAATAACTGGAACATGGAATGTATGAAGTATGAATCTACAAAAATTGGAAACTGTCAAAAATGAAATGGGACGCATAAACATCAATATCTTAGGCATTAGTGAGCTGAAATGGACTAGTATTGGCCATTTTGAATCTGACAACCACATGGTTTACTATGTCAGGAATGACAAATTAAAGACGAATGGTGTTGTATTCATTGTCAAAAAGAAAGTACCAAGATCAGTCATGAGGTACACAATGCTGTCTGTGAAAGGATAATATCCATGTGCCTACAGGGAAGAGTAGTTAATACCACTATTATTCAAATGTATGCACCAACCACTAAAGATGTGGATGAAATAGAAGAATTCGACCAAATTCTTCAATCTGACATTGATCAAACATGCAATCCAGATATACTGATAATCACTGGCGATTGGAATGTAAAGGCTGGAAAAAAGAGGAAGGATCAGTAGTTGTAAAATATGGCTTTGTTGATAGAAATGATGCTGGAGAACGCATGATAGAATTTTGCAAAACCAATGAATTGTTCATTTTCTCAACTACCTTGTTTAAACAACGTAAGAGACGACGATACACCATGGACCTCACCAGAAGGAATACATAGAAATGAAATTGACTACATCTGTGGAAAAGCTCCATATTATCAACCAAAACAAGGGCAGGGCAAATTGTGGAGCAGATCATCAATTGCTCATACGCAAATTCAGACTGAAGAAAATGAAAACAAGTCCATGAGAGCCAAAATATGACCATGAATGTAACCCACCTAAATTTAGAGATCATCTGACTAACAGATTTGACACATTAAGCACTAAACACTGAAGACCAGTACAGTTATGGGATGACATCAAGAAAATCATACAGGAAGAAAGAAAAGATCAAGATGGATGTCAGAAGAGACACTGAAACTTGCTCT
>NW_006424985.1:0-1303 GCF_000296735.1 Chrysochloris asiatica | reverse complement strand
AATCTACAGATACAACACAATCCCAATCAAGAGTCCAACAACATTCTTTAAAGAGACGGAAAAAAATATTACTAACTTTATATGGAAAGGAAAGTGTCCTCAGAAAAGAATAGCACTGCTTAAGAAGAACAAAGTGGAAGCCTATCACTCCCAAATTTCAAAATGTACTACATGGCTACTCTGGTAGCATAGTGGTTATGAATTGGGCTGTGAACCGCAAGGTCATCAGTTCGAAACTACCAGCTGTTCTGCAGGAGAAAGATGAGACTTTCTGCTCCCATAAAGATTTACAACCTCGGAAACCCCGTACAAGATTTCTATGAGTCTGAACCGATTCCACGGCACATAACCATCACCACCACCAATACATAGCTACAGTGCTCAAAACAGCCTAGTAATTATATAATGAAAGATACATAGATCAATGGAACAGAATCAATAATCCAGAAATTAACACATCCACACACAGACAAATGATCTTTGACAAAGGGCCAAAGTATATTGGATGGGGAGGAGATACTCCCTTTAGCAGGTGGTTCTGGCAGAACTGGAAATTGATATGCAAATGATTGAAACAAGACCTTTATCTCACACCATATACAAAAACCAACTCAGCATGGATTAAAGACCTAAATGTGAATCCTAGAATTATAAAGGTCATCAATGAAAAAAATGGAATAAATTTAAGGGCTGTAATACAGGCTGTACACATAGACTAACAAACACTGTAAGAATTACACAAACAAAAGAAGACAAAATAGACCTGAGGGTTTAATGGCTGATTAGGGACATGAGTGGTGCAAAACTCTGCCAGGAACAGCACAGAATACTGGGAGAAGCAGGTTCAGGGGATGGCCCTAGAACATAGAACTACATGTAAATGGATATTTAGAAGGTTTGAAGACTCAAAGCCAGTGGAATTTGTAGCAGAGCCAAGAAACACTGTTTTCTGATCTGAGGTGCCTACCTGACTCCCGGAGCAGCCATCTTGGGCTTGATGGAGCAGGAGAAGATCAGAGAAGTGCTCCCACTGCAAACTTCTGATGATCATTGGAGTTAAAGGTGTATACATTCTTTTTTTTCCCTTTATCTGTTCTTTGGTCTCTCACTTTATGCACACCTCCACTTTGGTGACTAGAGGGTGGTGCTTGAGTGAGTGGGCCCCCCACCACCTCTGGAGAATTCTACTATAAATGCCTACAGATCTGCTGAGCAAAGATTTCTGGGTCCAGAATTGCAAAAGTGGGAGGAGCCACCAGGAGCTGCTTCAAACAAAACGGTCTCCCAGAATGGCCCAAGCCAG
>NW_006424984.1:0-1240 GCF_000296735.1 Chrysochloris asiatica | reverse complement strand
GTATCATTGGCTCTTGATCATATGCTACCTCTTGAAACAGTTAAACATCAACCATTTCCTTTTGGTACAGTGACTGTGTATTCCTTCCATCGTCTTTTGATGCTTTCTTCATCATTCAATAATTTGCCAGATAATCCTTCAGTAATGAAAGTTGAAGCTTGCATTTTTTCTTCAGTTCTCCCAGCTTGAGGTATACTGAGCGTGTTCTTCCTTTTTGGTTTTCTGACTCCAGATCTTTGCACATTTTGTTATAATATTTCACTTCATCTTCTTGAGCTGATCTTTGAAATGTTCTGTTCAGCTCTTGGACCTCCTCATTTCTTCCATTTGCTTTAGGATCTCTGTGCTGGACAGCAAGTTTCAGTGTCTCTTCTGATATCCATTTTGACCTTTTTCTTCTTTCTTGTCTTCTCAATGACTTTTTACTTTCTTCTTATATGATGTTCTTGATGTCATCCCACAATTCTGGCCTTCAACCTTTAGTGTTTAATGTTTCAAATCTGTTCTTCAGATGATCTCTAAATTCGTGTGGGTTATATATTCAAGGTAATATTTTGGCTCTCATGGACTTGTTTTTATTTTCTTCAGCTTCAGTTTGAATTTGCATATGAACTTCTATCATGGAGGGTGGTGGCTAAACGATGTGTGACAACTGCTCAGACCTGGTGGAGGTGTTAAATGAAACCCAGACCATGGAGCGGTGGGGCGAGAGGTGTCTGGAGACCAGGTCAATGGGGAGACGCTGCCTAGCGAGAAGAAACTGCAGGGGCCGGCCAGGTTGTCCTACTTACCGCAGACGCAAGAGCGCCTTCCTAGCCTAACCATTGGATCCTGGCTTTGAGGCAGGGTCGACCAACTAACTTAAGAGACCCACAGCCCAGCCCAAAGCGTCTCACTACAACCCAGTTGCCCCTGCTATGCTTCTATCTCGATTGACATCCAAGGACAGAAATCCCGCCTTTGAGCCAGACTTAAGGGCCCTAGCAAAAGGAGATCCCTATTTAACAGCAACCACGCAACCGCCACTCGTCTGTCTGTCGTGCTGTGGTGATTTGAATTGCTGTGATTCTGAGGGCTATGCCACCAGTATTTTAAATAACCAGCAGGGTCACCCATGGTGAACAGGTTTCAGATGAGCTTCCAAACAAAGACAGACTAGGAAGAAAGAGTGACAAACTACTTCCGAATCACTAGTCACTGAAGACTCTATGAATAGCAGAGAAACATTGTCAGATACAGG
>NW_006424983.1:0-1300 GCF_000296735.1 Chrysochloris asiatica | reverse complement strand
CCAGGACTCCTCAATGCATAGGAGTCTAATAGAAATACCATGGCTTGGATCAGAAGTTTCTACGTCCTTAAAGGGACATGTTTTCTTTTTCACCTTTAAAGAGATTTTTTTTTTTTTTTGCAGCAGATATGCCTAATGCAGTACGTCATTCTGTTTCTTGACCACTGCTTCCATAAGCATTGATTGTGGATTTCAACTGTTGTTGTTGTTATTGTTGTTGTTGTGTTGTTGGTTGGTACCATCAAGTCGGTACTGACTCATAGCAACCCTGTGCACAACAGAATGAAACACTGCCCGATCCTGGGCCAACCTCACAATTGTTGCCACGCTTGAGCCCACTGATGATGCCACTTTGTCAATCCATCCCTCTGGGGGTCTTCCTCTTTTTCTCTGACCCTCCACCTTATCCTTCTCCAGCAACTGGTTCCTTCTGACAAAATGTCCAGAGTATGAAAGATGAAGTCTGGCCATCCTGGCCTCCAAGGAGCACTCTGGCTGCACTTCTTCCAACACTGATCTGTTAGTTCTTTTGGCAGCCCATGGCACTTTCAGTATTCTCCTTCATCACCATAGCTCAAAAGCATCAGTTCTTCTACGGTCTTCCTTATTCATTGTCCAGCTTTTGAAAATACCATGGCTTGGGTCAGGTGCACTTTAGTCCTCAAACTGATTTCTTTGCTCTTCAACACTTTAAAGACGTTTTGTGCAGCAGATTTGCCCAGTGCAATACAGTTTGGTTTCTTAACGCTCCTTCCATGAGTGTTGATGGTTGACATGAGTGTAATGAAGTCTTTGACAACTCTGATCTTTTCTCCATGTATATGAATGTTGTTTATTGGTCCAGTGGTGAGGATTTTTGTTTTCTCTACATTGAAGTGCAACCCATACCGAAGGCTGTAGTCTTTGACCTTCATCAATGAGTATTTTAAGTCCTCTTGGCTTTCAGCAAGCAAGGTTGTATCATCTGCATGTTGCAGGTTGTTAACTTCAGCCATTGTTGTTCTTGTTAACTTCCCTGTAGTTGGTTCCGACATAGTGACCTTGTATAGGGTTCCTTACTAAGGAGCTTGAACCACCGACCTTGAGGTTCAAACTGACCTTGTGGTCCAGCGCATTAACCCATGTCGCCACACCAGGACTCAGAGCTAGAAGAAACTTGAGACTTAAATCCAACTAAAGAAACGGTAAATTTTACGAAAATTTACCTGGGCTGGAATTGAAGTGTTCAGTTTGAGTTGATTTGGAGAAGAGGAACACCAGCTAGCTGTCACTTGTATTGGTCAAGAGCACTACATTCCCC
>NW_006424982.1:0-1257 GCF_000296735.1 Chrysochloris asiatica | reverse complement strand
TTTTGAGGCATTGTGGTGGTGTTGTATTTGTATTAAATTGATGGATGTATGTTGTTGTATTCTTAGATACGCACCAACTGCTTCCTAGCAGATGAGATCGGGAGATAAGCTTGCATGCTGGTCTCTGTTAGCTTTTTGTGCAGCTCAGTTCAGGGAGGATTTAGCTGATGTTGTTTGCCGTCATTGATCCAGTGTATATCTGCTGGTATTGATTCTTGCCCAATTGGTGGGACTGTAGAGGGTATGGCTGTGGCTGGTTTGTATAGATACTGTTGCTGTCTCCTGTCAGATGAGACAAGAAGAGAAAATACAAACACAAGAGAGAAGGAAAACAAACAAATAAACAAACAAACCAGCAAACATCAGCAAAAAGATAAAATATTAATGAAGAAAGAAGAAGAAAAAACAAAGGCAAAACCAACTAAGGCTTTCTATCTACCAACTCTGCCACCTACTGACCTCTTGCCTTCACAGCTGTCCAAGAAAGTTCAAGATGGTCCCACTGCACCTGTCCTTTATGCACAGAAACCCAGATTTTCTTTTCTTTTTTCCCTCTCTTCTCTACCCCACATGTCCATTGAGCCACTTTTCCTAGTGAGAGCTAATGCAGGGCTGGCTAGGGACAACTTTGAAGATTGGAGCAGGACCCATCTGAGTGGGTTTATTTCGGATATCTCCTCCCTCCTTCAATGGGGCTCACACCCTCAGGGTCTACCCCTGAGCACTTCGACAGCCTGGAACATGGGAGCTTCTCTGGGAGTGTATGCTGGTGGAGGCTGGCATTACCTCTGGTCACAGGGAAGTGTGGGGAACCAGAGGAAAAAAAATCTCATTTTTGTCTCTACAAGCTACAGGCTGGTTTCTGCAGTGTGAATATATGGGTGAAGCCACTCACAAACCCTCAAGATGGCAGCAGCAGGTGTGGTTGGCCGCCACAATTCAGTAGTTAGCATCTCTCTTGCCACGTCTGAACAATTCTCTCTTAGTAAGTAGTCAATCCACTTTTCTATCCCTTCATCTGAAGCTCAGTGTTCTAGGGCCATCCTAGGTATCTGTGTCATTTGGTGTTCCATATCCTGGCTGCAGAGAGTTTGCACAGCCTTTCTCTCTAGTCCACCATCTTGCCCTGTTTCCTGTCCCTATTTTTCATTAATGATCTTTATAGTTCTAGGTTTTACATTTAGATCTTTGGTTCACATTGAGTTTATCTTTGTATATGGTGTGAGATAAGGGTCTTTTTTCATTTTTTTGTAAATG
>NW_006424981.1:0-1240 GCF_000296735.1 Chrysochloris asiatica | reverse complement strand
ATGAAACAATATATGATAGAATGAATGTAAAAGTAATGTTCTCCCATGTAAACTATCACATAATTCACAATAAAACATTTATTTAAAAAAAAATATATAGCCCTTGACATTTTAAAACCAAATCGTTGGTCAGTTTAGCTGGTAAAGAATGTCTGCCTTGAGTGTTGTGCTCTTTTCAGATCTCTCTTTATGAGATCAAACTCAGAAGATTAAGTAGGAACCTTAGGGGCATTGAGTTTGTTTTAATGGTGGAGGAACAACTCAGACAAGGAGCAAGAGAGAAGAGACACAACTAGAAGAATGTAGTCAGTTCCACTGAATTGCTCATGTGTTGTTGTTGGTAAGTACCTTCAAGCCATTCTGACTCACAGGGACCTTGTATGGAGTTTCCAAAAAACAGTTGGTGGGTTTGAACTGCTGACCTTCTGGCTCAGTCTGGCACTGATCCTACAGTACCACACCAGGAGCCCATAAAGATGGTCTTCCCAAGCTGCTCCCTCTCACCCCCTTCTCTCCCTCAACATGGTGGTGGTGGTGGTGGTCATGTGCTGTGGAGTCGGTTCTGACTCATGGTGACCCTGTGTAGGGTTTCTGAGGCTCTGAGCCTTTACAGGAGTAGAAAGCCTCATCTTTCTACCATAGAGGATTCGAACTACTGACCTTGTGGTTAGTAGTCCAACTCATAATACAATATGCTACCAGGGCTCCTGAATTGTACATGTTGTTAGGTGCCATCAAGTTGGTACCAACTCATAGCAACTTTATGCACAACAGAAGGAAACACTGCCCGATCCTGGGCCAACCTCACTACTATTGCCACGCTTGAGTCCATTGATGCTACTACTTGGCCAATCCATCTCATTGGGGGTCTTCCTCTTTTCCTCTGACCCTCCACCTTACCAAACATGATATCCTTCTCCAGCGACTGTCCCTCCTGACAATGTGTCTGAAGATGAAGTTTGGCCATCTTGGCCTCCAAGGAGCACTCTTGCTGGACTTCTTCCAAAACGGATCTATTGGTTCTTTTTGGCAGCCCATGGCACTTTCAATATTCTCCTCCAACACCATAACTCAAAAGCATCAATTCTTCCACAGTCTTCCTTATTCACTCTCCAGCTTTCACATGCATATGAGGTTGTTGAAAATACCATGGCTTGGGTCAAGCGCACCTCAGTCCTCAAGCTGACATCTTTGCTCCTCAACACTTTTAAAAGGTCTCGTGCAGCAGATTTGCCTTATG
>NW_006424980.1:0-1300 GCF_000296735.1 Chrysochloris asiatica | reverse complement strand
CATTAAGAAGACAAAAATGAAGGAAAAGATCAAAATGGATGTCAGAAGAGACACTGAAACTTGCTCTCCAGCATAGAGATGCTAAAGCAATTGGAAGAAATGAAGAGGTCCAAGAGCTGAACAGAAAATTTCAAAGATCAGCTCAAGAAGATAAGCAAAATATTACAGCAAAATATTCAAAGATCTGGGATCAGAAAACCAAAAAGGAAGAACACGTTCAGCATTTCTCAAGCTGAGGGAACTGAAGAAAAAAATCAAGCCTCAATTTTCGTTATTGAAAGATTCTCTGGACAAATTATTGAATGATACCAAAAGCATCAAGAGAAGATGGAAGGAATACACAGAGTAACTGTACAAAAAGAAAATGGTTAATGTTCAACCATTTTAAGAGGTAGCATATGATTAAGAGCCAATGATACTTAAGGAGGAAGTCCAAGGTGCACTGAAGGAATTGGCAAAGAACAAGACATCAGGAATTGATGGAATAAAAATTGAAATCTTTCAAGAAAGTGAGGCGGCACAGGAGACTCTCACTCATCTCTGCCTAGAAATTTGGAAGACAACTATCTGGCCAACTGATTGGAAGAGATCCATATTTGTGCCCATTCCAAAGAGAGGTGACCCAATGGAATGCAGCAATCATCGGACAATATCTTTGATAACCCATGCTAGTAAATTTTGCTAAAGGTAATACATAAATGGCCACAATCATACATTGACAGAGAACTTTCAGAGGTTCAAGCCAGATTCAGAAGAGTCCATGGAACAAGGGATATCATTGCTGATGCCTGATGGATCATGGCTGAAATCAGAGAATATCAGAAAGATGTTTACCTGTGCATTATTGACTATGCAAAGGCTTTCATTAGTGTGAGCCATGACAAGCTATGGACAACGTTGTGAACTATGAGTATTCTGGAACACTTAATTGTGCTCACGAGGAATCTGTACCTGGACTAAGAAGCAGTTGTTCAAACAGAACATGGGAACACTGAATGTTTTAAAATTTAAAAAGGTGTGCAACACAGTTGTATTCTTTCACCATACTTATTCAACATATATGCTGAGCAAATAATCCAAGAAGCTGGGTTATATGAAGAAAAACATGGCATCAGAATTGGAGGAAGACTCATTACCAACCTGTGATAGCAGATGATACAACCTTGCTTTCTGAAAGTGAAGAGGACTTAAAACATTTACTGATGAAGATCAAAGAGCACAGCCTTTGGTATGTATTGCATCTCAATGTAAACAAAACAAAAATCCTCACCACTGGACAAATAAACAGCATTCTTATCAA
>NW_006424979.1:0-1316 GCF_000296735.1 Chrysochloris asiatica | reverse complement strand
ATTCAGTGTTCCCATGTTCTGTTCGAACAACTGCCTCTTGGTCCATGTACAGATTCCTCATGAGCACAATTAAGTGTTCTGGAGTACTCATACTTCACAATGTTGTCCATACAATTGAAAGCTTGTGAGCAGTCAATAAAGCACAGGTAAACATCTTTTTGATACTCTCTGCTTTCAGCCAACAAGATCCATCAGACATCAGCAATGATATCCCTCGTTCCACGTCCTCTTTTGAATCTGGCTTGAACCTCTGTAAGTTCTTTGTCAGTGTATGCTTGTAGCCGTTTCTGTTGTATTACCTTTAGTAAAACTTCACTTGCATGGGATATCAAAGAGATTGTCCGATGATTTCTCCATTCCATTGGGTCACCTCTCTTTGGGATGGGCATGAATATGGATCTCTTGAAATGGTTGAACATCAGCCATTTCCTTTTGGTATAGTGACTGTGTATTTCTTCTATCTTCTTTTGATGCTTTCTGCATCATTCAATAATTTACATTCAATAATTTGCCCAGAGAATCCTTCAATAACAAAAGTCAAGGCTTGAAGCTTTTCTTCAGTTCTTCCAGCTTGAAAAATGCTGAGCGTGTTCTTCCTTTTTGATTTTCTGATTCCAGATCTTTGCACATTTTATTGAAATATTTTACTTTAACTTCTTGAGCTGACATTTGAAGTTTTCTGTTCAGCTCTTGTATCTCCTCATTTCTTCCACTTGCTTTAGCATCTCTATGCTGGAGAGCAAGTTTCAGTGTCTCTTCTGACATCTAGTTTGACCTTTTCCTTTTTCCTTGACTTCTTAATGACTTTTGCTTTCTTCATGTGTGATGTTCTTGATGTCATCCCACAACTCTTCTGAAGGTCTTCGGTCTTTAAGTTTTTAATGTATCAAATCTGTTCTTCAGATGATCTCTAAATTCAGGTGGAATATATTTAAGGTCATATTTTGGCTTTTGTGGACTTAAATTTATTTTCTTCAGCTTCAGTTTGAATTTGCATATGAGCAATTGTTGTCTGTTCCACAATCTGCCCCTGGCCTTGTTTTCACTGATGATATGGAGCTTTTCCATCTTCTCTTTCTGCAGATGTAGTCAATTTGATTTCTATGTATTCCATCTGGTGAGGTCCATGTATATAGTTGTCTCTTATGGTGTCTAAAGAAGGTATTTGAAGTGAACTTAGAAACAGAAACGTAAGAGGCAGGAAGTCTTAATTAATCCTTTGGCTTATTGAAAGCCTTTTTAAAAATAGGGGAGATAGTGTAGAAGAAAATTAAAAACAAAAAAACATAATTAAAAACAAAAAAACATATATATTT
>NW_006424978.1:0-1287 GCF_000296735.1 Chrysochloris asiatica | reverse complement strand
TACATGGGAGAACATTAGTTTTAATTGCATTCTATCGTATATCATTTCATTGCCATGGTTACAATCCCCTCCATGCATCATCAACCAACCAAAGGTTATACCTTGCAAACCTGCCCTCTAACCCCCCCCTCCCCAGTTTTCATCACACAGCTCGTGTTATGGCTCATATTTCTTGTGGGTAAATACCAAGTAGAGGAATTGATGTGGTTAGGTCTTCCACCTATAGTCTTATGTAATGCAGAGGCTTTGTGGGAAGCCTCCTTCACTGGGCAAGTTGTAGCCTCATTTTAGGTAGTCCAATCACTTATAGGCAAAAGACAGACTTACAAGCTTTCTATGGTGGTTTCTGGCTATTCCTTTCTCTCCCTCTCCAGTGTCTATTTTATAATATAATACAAGGAAAACCAAGATTCAAAAGACAGCCAAGCATCTTAACATTATTCCCCCCTTTTCCCCATTCCAACCATGTCTCAATCTCTATATCACAGAGCCCTGTTGTTCCAAGGTTGTGCATACATCATTATTTACCTCTGTCCCACTTAGCTCATGCAAACCTGCTTCATTGTTCTCCCATCTGCTTTGTTCTTCCATTCCCCTCTCCCTTCTTATATATTGTCCTCCTCCCCAAACTATCCTGTGTTTATTCCCTGCCCTGTGTTCCACCTTCCCCTCCCTCCCCTCACTCACTCTCACATTCCAGCAACCAGCAAAGAATCCACCCCCCTTTAGTATGGGTTCTTTTTCTTAGTCTTTTACAGTAGTGGTCCTATGCAGTATTTCTCCTTTTGTGACTGACCAATTTCACTCAACATAATGTCCTCAAGGTTCATCCACGTTAGGTTGTGACTTGCAGCTTCCTTGTTATTTTTCTAGGTAGCATAATGTTCCATTGTGTGTATGTACCACAGTTTGTTTATCTATTTTTCGGTTGATGGGCATTTTGGATGTCTCCATCTTTTTTGTTATTGTAAATATTGCTGCTATGAACATTGGTGTGCATATATCTTCTTGTGTTGTGGTTCGTTTTTCTTGTGGGCAAATACCAGGTAGAGAAATCACTGGATCATAAGGTATTTCTATTTTCAACCTTTTGAAGAAACACCATATTGCTTTCCAGAGAGGTTGGACCATTTTGCAATCCCACCAGCAATGCAAGAGTATCTCAGGCTGTCCACATCCCAGCCAGCATTTATTGTCCTCTACATTTTTTTATCTTTGTTGTTATTGTTGGTGTGAGATGATATCTCATTGTTGTTTTGATTTGCATCTCTCTAATGGCTAGTGATC
>NW_006424977.1:0-1291 GCF_000296735.1 Chrysochloris asiatica | reverse complement strand
ACTATAATAAAATGACAGATGGATTCTTCTTTAT
This sequence comes from Chrysochloris asiatica, assembly GCF_000296735.1. Classification (NCBI taxonomy): domain Eukaryota; kingdom Metazoa; phylum Chordata; class Mammalia; order Afrosoricida; family Chrysochloridae; genus Chrysochloris; species Chrysochloris asiatica. Next base: position 1,257 of record NW_006424977.1, on the reverse strand, counting down.
TATACTTTCAAAAGAATGACTATAGGTATGGAAATTCCTAGGCAGGGAGAATGGGAAACACCTTGGCAGTGCAGGGTAGCAGCTTTTTAGTAAACATAGTGCGGGCTGCAGCTTACTTCATTTAGACAGAGGGCTGGCCAGAAAGGCTCATGTACAGCTATATTAACAAAGTGTGATCACCTGAGACGAAAGAAATTATTTGAAAATAAAATCTGGCCTCTTTTATACACCAGGTTATAATCAGTATCTAAATTAACATTAAGGAACTCTGGTAGCGTAGTGGTTACGAATCGGGCTGTGAGCCACAAGGTCAGCAGTTCAAAACTACCAGCCGTTTCACGGGAGAAAGATGAGGCTTTTTGCTCCCGTAAAGATTTACAGCCTTGGAAACCCTATGCAGGGTCTGTATGAGTTGGAATAGACTTCATGGCACATAACAACAATAACAAAATAACACTGGTGAGAAAGATGAGACTTTCTGCTTCTGTAAAGATTTACAGCCCAGAAACCCTATGCAGGTCACTTCGAATTGGATCTTGCTGTCCTAGGGACCTGGATATGTACCTGGCTTGCAGTAGATATTTGGTGAATATTTGTTGAATTTATGTAATGTTTATATGTAAATAATGAAGAGAATAAATTGATATTAAGGAGTCCCAGTGTGGCATTGCAGGATAAGTCTGCTACTTGCAAGGTTGGAGGTTCAACTCCCTCAGCTTCTCCTTGGAAATTCTATAAACTCCACAGCACTTAATAACAACAACAAAATATCATTCAAAGGAATCCTGGGGGCACTGTAGAACAAGCATTGGACTGTTAACCACAAGGTCGACAGTTCAAACCCACCCTCCATTTTGCAAGAAAAAAAATGAGTTTTTTCTGCTCCCATAAAGATTTCTGGACTTGGAAACCCTAAAAAGCATTGCTTTGTGAGTCAGAACTGACTCCATGGCAATGAGTTTGGTTTGATAGGGATCATTTAAAACTGAAATAATAAGGTTTATGAGCCTCCAGATAAGATGCAATTTGAAATACACAGCACTATCTATGAAATATTCTTACCAAAAAATTGACTCTAAGCAAAGAAAGTTAAATCTAAGTAAAATTTGAGTTAACTTCTCATTTAAATAAAGGAGAAACACACACACACACACACACACACACACACACACACAGAGGGAGACATCAACCCTGTCAATTATTTTGTAACTTTATTTTGTTGAAACAATGTGTTTTCAGGTATGAAAGACATATTGA
>NW_006424976.1:0-1259 GCF_000296735.1 Chrysochloris asiatica | reverse complement strand
GCCTTCCAACCTTCTAAATATTCCTTTATATGTGGTTCAGAGTTCTGGGACCATCCCCTGAGCCTGCTTGGTCGGGTATTCTGTTTTGTTGCTGGCGCACCTCTTTACTGCACTTCCATTCGATCTGCCATCTTGTTTGTTCTCCAGATTACTCTTTTTCCCCCCTCTTCTTTCTTCTTCTAGTTGAGCTCTGATTATCTAGTCACCGAGGCCAGGTCAAATTGGTATTATCTGCAAGTATGGGTGCTCTTGTAGATATGCCCGCTCTTCTTATATTCTGGACACTTCATTCTCCACTCCATTCCTCGGTGGCTATGTCACTGACTCTGGGCCCAAGAGTCCCCAGGTCTTGCCATACTGCTGGCCAACCAGGTCTCCACCCGGGTTCACAGGAGTCTACTGAACAATGTAGGGCTTAGTTCGCAGCCCCATAACTGTTTTTCCCTCACTTCCCCTTGTCGGGGGCGAAAGTGGTCACCCATCAGGAGCGTGTATTCCCATTGAGTCTCAGTCTTGGAAGGGGGTTTACTCTGAAGGGACCCGTCCCCTTGCCTTGATGTCTCCTGGGAGGGCAACTTGCTTGTTCTTGTAGTAATTGGTTGGTCTGCCTTTATTGTTTTGTGTTTTTCCTGTCAGTCTTTCTTTCAACAGGTATCTTCTGTTCTTCTAGCTGTTCCAGGCTGGTCTGCCCACCCTCTCAGGGGGAAATTTCCCACCTCTGAAGATTCTGGATATTGTTCAGGATTCCACCTATAGTCTTATGTAATGCAGAGGCTCTGCAGGTATCCTCCTTCACTGGGCACGTTGTATCCCCATTTTAGGTATTCTAATCAGTTATAGGCAGAAGACGGACTTATAATCTTTCTATGGTGATATTTCTGGCTTTTTCTTTCTCATCCCTTCCAGTGACTATTTTATAATGTAATGCACAGAAAACCAAGATTCAGAAGACAGCCAAGCATCTTAACATTATTTCCCCCTTTTTCCCTATTCCAACAATGTGTCAATCCGTGTACCCCTAAGCCCTGTTGTTCCAAGTTTGTGCATACATCATTATTTACCTCTGTCCCACTTAGGCCACGCAAACCTGCCTACTTGTTCTCCCCTCCAATTTGTTCTTCCATTCACCTCTCCCATTTTGTATATTGGCCCCCTCCCCAGCACCCAAACTATCCTGTGTCTATTCCCTGCCCTGTGCTCTACCTTTCTGTACCTCCCTCATCCCACCCCCAACATCCCAGCAACCAGCAAAGAATCCT
>NW_006424975.1:0-1301 GCF_000296735.1 Chrysochloris asiatica | reverse complement strand
CTGTGGGCTAATACACTGGGCTGTAAGGTTGATTTGAACTGCAAGATCAGTGGTTCAAATTCACTAGCCACTCCTCAGAAACCCTATATAGGAACTGACTCAAAGGCACTTAACAACAACAGTTGTCAGTGTGGACTGTACCTCAATGTAAAAAGAAGAAGAAGAAAAAAAAGCCTTACAATTGAACTAATAAGTAATATCTTGATAAACAGAAAAGGTTGAAGTTGTCAGAGACTTAATTTTGCTTTGGATCCACCATCAACACTCACTGAAGCAGCAGTCAACAAATCAAATGACATATTACATTAGACAAATCTACTGCAAATAACCTATTTTAAGTATTAAAGAACAAAGATGTCATTTTGAGGACTAAGGTGTGCTTGACTCGAACCATTGTGTTTTCAATAATAGTCTCATATGCATGTGAAAGTTGGGCAGTGAATAATTAAGACAGTGGAATAATTGGTTACTTTGAATTATGGTTTTGGAGAAGAATATAGAAGGTATTCTGCCAGAATAATAAACAAATTTGTCTTGGAATAAGTACAGTCAGAAGGCTCCTTATAAGTGAGGATGGTAAGATTTTGTCTTTTACACTTTAGATATACTGTCAGGAGGGATCAGTCCCTGAAGAAAGATATTATCGAGGTTTAGAGAATAAGCAGAAGACCTACAATGAGATGGATTGACACAGTAGCAGTAGCAATGGGCTGAAACAAAATAATAACTGAGAGAATGGTGTAGGACTGGGCAGTGTTTTCTTCTGTTGTATGTGGGGACGCTGTGAATCTGTACTGATTCAATGGCACCTAACAACAACTAACATTTAGGCAAATGTATTACTGAGAGAACTTTTCTGTAGTCATCCAGTGATCGAATAGATGTTTAAAAATATGTTTTGTGTGGCGTAAATTATGCAAATATGAACTGGAACCCTGTTAACAATATTTTTTACTTACCCTTGTTTCTTAAAAAGTCAGAAAACCATTTGTCATTTAGTGAACTCTGACTCATGGCAACCTCTGAGTAGAACTTTGCTCCATTGAGTTTTCGATGTCTGATTTATTAGATGCAGGTCACCAGTTGTTTCTTCTGATGCACTTTTAGCTAAACAAAAACTGTCAACATTTTGGTTAACAGCTGACAGTATCTCATTTGTACTACTGGCACCACCCAGGAACTCATAGGTTAAAATTTTAATATACAAACAATAGCAAATTATTGGCTATTAACTATCATGAATCCTTAAATTTTGGACTCTGTATAAAACTCATGTCATTTAAATTAGCAATTAAAGTGCA
>NW_006424974.1:0-1301 GCF_000296735.1 Chrysochloris asiatica | reverse complement strand
GAATAGAAGCAAATACTGTTGAACGGTGATGCATGGAGGGGATTGTAATCATTGCAATGATACAAAATACGATAGGATGAGTGCACAACTGATGTTCTCCTATGTACACTATCACTCAATGCACAATGAAAGCTTTAAAAAACACACACACACATACAACAGTGCAGCTGTGAGACCGGAAAAAGAGAAAATACGGGGGTGGTAGTGGGGGGAGGTGGTTTCTTGCAAGCCAAGGAGATGGGTGTGGGAGGGATGTAACTACAGAGTTCTTGGCCCTCAGTAGAGTTCCTATTGACCTGGTGTTATGTATGTTCAGGGCACTCAATCTGGAAGCAGATCGTAGAGGCCCTGGATGGAGCTATTTAGGACCAAAGGGCATCTAGAAAAGACACAGTCAAGTATTACAATACAATGTGCAAAAGACCTGGATTTAGAAAAACAGAAGAGAAGAACATGCTCAGCATTTGTCAAGCTTAAAGAACTGAAGAAGCACTGGGCAGCTAACCAGAGTCAGCAGTTCAGTCTCACCAGCCACTCCTTGGTAACCTTAAACAGGGTTGCTGTAAGTTGGAACCATCTCAACAGCACTTAACAAGATGGAAGGAATACACAGTCACTGTACCAAAATTAACTGGTTGATTTAAAATCATTTCAAGAGGTAGGTAGCATGTGTCAAGAACTGATGGTAATGAAGAAGTCCAGTCAGCACTGAAGGCACTGGCAAAAAACAAGGCTTCATGAATTGACTAAATACAAATTGCAATCTTTTAGCAAACTGGAAGTGAGTACTGGAAGCACTCACTCATCTATGCAAAGAAAGTTAGAAGACAACTGATTGGAAGAGATCCATTTTTTGTTTCCATTCCAAAAAGCAGTGATCCAACAGAATGTGAAAATCATCTAACAATATCATTAATAACACATTCTAGTAAACGGTTGCCATAGAGTGGGTTCCGACTCATAACAACCTTATGCACAACAGAACGAAACACTGTCTGACCCTGTGCCATCCTCACAATTGCACCCATTGCTGCTGCCACTGTGTCAATTCATCTTGTTAGAGGGGGTCTTCTTCTTTTTTGCTGACCCTCCAAGTCTGCTGCATAAGATATCAGTTTGATGAAATGCCGACGGGTCTCTTGTGATACAATAGTGAATAATTGTTATCAGGACTGATTGTGAGGGTTGGAAATGTAAAGGTAGATGTTTTGTAGCAAGGAGGGGAGTGATTAACTTTGCAGTCTAGGAGCGGAGGTCCCTGGGACCATCAAGGGAGAAGAGCAGAGACCGGGACCCTACCC
>NW_006424973.1:0-1244 GCF_000296735.1 Chrysochloris asiatica | reverse complement strand
AATATCCATGTGCCTACAGGGAATCCCTGTTAATACCACTATTATTCAAATTTATGCACCAACCACTAAAGCAACTAAGGATGAAACAGAAGAATTCTACCAACTTCTTCAATCTGAAATCGATCAAACATGAAATCAAAATATATTGATCATTACTGGTGATTGCAATGCAAAGGTTGGGAGCAATGAGAAAGAATCCGTAGTTGGAAAATACAGCCTTGGTGATAGATATGACGCTGGAGAACGCATAATAAAATTCTGCAAAAAAAAATAATTTGTTCATTTCAAATACCTTCTTTAGACAACATAAGAGATGACTATACACATGGACCTAACCAGATGGAATACAAAGAAATCAAATTGATTACATCTGCAGAAAGAGACGATGGAAAATCTTCATATCATCAGTGAAAACAAGACCAGGGGCAGACTGTGGAACAAGCCATCAATTACTCATATGCAAATTCAAACTGAAGCTGAAGAAAATGAAAACAAGTCCACGAGAGTCAAAATATGACCTTGAATATATACCACCTGAATTTAGGAATCATCTGAAGAACACATGCGATATACTAAACACTAAAGCTTGAAGACCAGCAGAGTTGTGGGAATGACATCAAGAACATCATACAGGAAGAAACGAAAAAGTCATTCAGAAGACAATAAAGTAGGAAAAGGTCAAAATGGATGTCAGAAGAGACACTGAAACTTGCTCTTGAGAGTAAAGATGCTAAAGAAAATGGAAGAAATTAGGCGGTACAAGAGCTGAACAGAAAATTTCAAAAATCAGATAGAGAAGATAAAGCCAAATATTACAATAAAATGTGCAATGATCTGGAATCAGAAAACCAAATAGGAAGAATTTCGCTCAGCATTTCTCAAGCTGGGGGACCTGAAGAAAAATTGAAGACTTGACTTTCATTATTGAAAGATTATTTGTCCAAATTATTTAATGATGCAGAAAGTACAAAGCAAAGATTGAAAGAATACACAAAGTCACTGCACCAAAAGGAAGTGGTTAATGTTCAACCATTTCAAGAGGTAGCATATGATCAAGAGCCAATGATACTGAAGGCGGAAGTCCAAGGTGCATTGAAGGAATTGGCAAAGAACAAAGCACCAGGAATTGATGGAATAAAAATTGAAGTTTTTCAAGAGCGTGAGGTGGCACAGGAGGCACTCATTCATCTCTGCCAAGAAATTTGGAAGACAGCTATCTGGCCGACTGATTGGAAGAGATCCGT
>NW_006424972.1:0-1301 GCF_000296735.1 Chrysochloris asiatica | reverse complement strand
TATTGTCTAACTATGTAAAGGGGTACAAGGAAGATTTTGATAGTCTTGATGTTCTATATTGAAATGATTAATGTGTATGATATAGACCACTACTTTGAAAACATTTATTAATAGATTGATGGTATAGAGTAGTACAAAAGCTGCTTGAGAATTTGAAATAGGCATGAGGAAAATAAAATGTAGAAAAAAGAGGAAAAATAAAATGTGAAGGGAAAGAGAGGAGAAATAAAATGTAAAGTGTGAGAGGAGAAATAAAATGTGAGAGGAGAAGATTCATCATCTAACTAGATCTGTCGATTCTGTGAGCTTCATTCTTCGATGACGTCATACCTCCTTCTAGGACCCTCAAATGAGAGTGTCGGAGTTGGCTTCCGACAATTGAACTACTCTGCCATGTAGCTAGCACTCAGTATATGGTCACGTTGGACACATCTGCTATGTAGCTAGCCTGTATATGCAAATGTTGCACTGCTCTGCCATGTAGATAGCTCTCTGTACATGGATATGTTGGACTGATCTTCCAAGTAGGTAGCTCTCGGTATATGAACATACTGGACTTCTCTGCCATAAAACAAGCTCTCAGTATATGGACACGTTGGACACATCTGCCATGTAGCTAGAACTCTGTATATGGAAATGTTGCACCACCCTGCCATGTAGTTTGTTCTTACATATAGACAAGTTGGACTCACCTGCCTTATTGCTCGAACTCTGTATATGCAAATGTTGCACTACTCTGCCTTATAGCTAGCTCTCTGTATATAGATAAGTTGCATTCATCTGCCTTGTGACTAGAACTCTGTATATGGAAATGTTGCACTACACTGCCATGTGGTCAACTCTCTGTGTATGGACATTTTGGATTCATCTGTCGTGTAGCTAGCTCTCTGTACATGGATATGTTAAACTGATCAGACAAGAATGCATCTCTCTGTATATGAATATATGGGACTTGTCTACCATATAGGTACCTCTCAGTTTAGGAACACTGTTGACACATCTGCCATGTAGCTAGAATTCAGTATATGGAAATGTTGCACTATCCTGCCATGTAGCTAAATCTCTCTATATGGACATTTTGGAATTGTGTGCAATGTAGCTAATGCTCTGAACATGGATATGTTGGACTGATCTGCCAAGTAGGTAGCACTCTGTATATGACCATATTGGACATGTCTGCCATGTGGGTGGCTCTAAGTATATGGACAAGTTGGACACATCTGCCATGTAGGTAGTACCCTGAATATGGACATATTGGACAACTCTGCCATGTAGTTAGCTCTCAGTATATGGACATATAG
>NW_006424971.1:0-1301 GCF_000296735.1 Chrysochloris asiatica | reverse complement strand
TGTTTGGTAAGGTGGAGGGTCAGAGAAAAAGAGGAAGACCCCCAGTGAGATGGATTGACCAAGTGGCAGCATCGATGGACTCAAGCGTGGCAACAATAGTGAGGTTGGCCTGGGATCGGGCTGTGTTTCGTTCTGCTGTGCATAAGGTCACTATGAGTTGGTACCAACTCGATGGCGTGTAACAGCAACAACATAGAATATTACCACATGCTAGCTGGTTTACAACAACAGAAATGTACTTACAGTTCTGGTCAGAAATCAGAAAGAAGGTATTGGCAGAGCTGGTTCCTTAAGGAAGTTCTTAGGGAGAATTCATGCCTCTCTCAATTTCTGGTGATGGTCAGCAAACCTTAGCATTCCTTGGCTTGTGGCTGCATGATTCAATCCCTGCCTCTGTTTTCACAAACTTTCTTCCAGTGTATTTAGGTCTTCTCCTTTTCTCTTTTAAGGATACTTGTCATTGTGTTCAGGGCTTATCTTAAAGCCAGGATGATCTCATCTCAAGATTTTTCCTTCTTTCCTTCCTTCCTCCCTTCCCTCTCTCCCTCCTTTAATTCCTTTCACCCTTTCTTTCCTTCCTTGCATCCAGTATCCACTACCCAACTATGCCTCTATTAGTTGTTCAAATGCTATGCTCTGTTTTCCATGCTTCCTTTTCTTCTAATAACTACTGTCAGATCTTTTTGTCCTGAACTCTAAGTAAGCTAGATAGAGCTACTTCCTTGTTTCTTCCCTATGCATAATTATCTTTTAAATAGCATTTAGCCCACTGTAGCTTGGAGTCCTGGTGTGGCACTGTGGGTTACTGCACTGGACTGCAAAGTCCATTTGAACCACAAGGTTGATGATTTAAGCTCACCAGCCATTACTCGGAAACCTTATACAGGGTCGCTATGAGTTGGACCCAAGTTATTGGCACTTAGCAACAACAACATATCTTAGTCTATACTGAGATACGAAGCCCTGGTTGCTCAGATACTAAGTAAAAGGGTAGTAGTTTGGACCCACTCTCTATTTCATTAAGAAAGATGTGGCAGTCTGCTTCTGTAGAGATTTACAGCCTTGGAAACACTGTGGTGCAGAGTCAGTGCACGTTGGAATCTACTCAACAGCAATGTGTTGGGTGGTTGTATCATGAGATACAATAAAGCAAAATTCTTTCAGTTCATTGTTGTTGTTGTTGTTGTTGTTAGGTGCCATCGAGTTGCTAATGACCCATAGCAACCTTATGCACAGCAGAACGAAACACTGCCTGATCCTGGGCCAACCTCACTACTGTTGCCACACTTGAGTCCATCAAT
>NW_006424970.1:0-1301 GCF_000296735.1 Chrysochloris asiatica | reverse complement strand
TTCTACTCCCGTAAAGATTTACACCCTCGGAAACCCTGTACAGGGTCGCTATGGGTCGGAACCGACTCGATGGCACTTAACAACAACAACAACAATCGACAAGCTCAATTTAGCTAGTGCACACCCAGTCTGATGGATTTAACCTCCTCTTACCATTCTTCTAGGTATAAACCCAAACCCACTGCCATGAAGCCGATTGATTCCGACTCATAGCAACTCTGCATAGGGTCTCCAAGGCTGTAAATCAGAAAGCCTCATTTGTCACCCATGGAGTGAATGGTGGGTTTGAACTGTCAACCTTGTAGCTAGTAGTCCAGTACTTATCCTACAATGCCACCAGAGCTCCTTTCTTCTAGGTATTCAGCAGTTAAAATAATCCAAAAAGCAGATGGTTTTGCCTCATTTCACCCTTCATGGGAGTCATGGTGTGGCACTGTAGGATCAGCATTAGACTGTGAACCATAATGTCAGCAGTTCAAACCCACCAGCTGCTCCGTGAAAACCCTATACAGAGTTGCTATGAGTCTGAACCAATTCACATGGGCACTTAACAACAGCAATAACAACACCCTTCATGACCTCATGTATTGTCTCCTGATTATTGTTGATGAGTGCTGTCCAGCTCATAGCAACCCTGTATAGAGTTTCCAAGGAGAAGCTAATGGGTTTGAACTGCCAACCTTATGGTTCACAGTCCAATACTGATCCTACAGCACCACAACAGGCTGTTGTTGTTCAGTGCCATCGAGTCGGCACTGACTCATAGTGATCCTATGCACAGCAGACCGAAACACTGCCCGATCCTGGGCCAACGTCACTACTGTTGACACGCTTGAGTCCATCGATGTCGCCACCTGGCCAATCCATCTCGTTGGGGATCTTCCTCTTTTTCTTTGACCCTCCACCTTACCAAACATGATATCCTTCTCCAGAAACTGGTCCCTCCTGACAATATGTCCGAAGTATGAGAGACTAAGTTTGGCCATCCCACCTCCAAGTAGCACTCTGGCTGCACTTCTTCCAAAATCAGATCTATTGGTTCTTTTGGCAGCCCATAGCACTTTCAATATTCTCCTCCAACACCATAACTCAAAAGCATCAAGTCTTCTATAGTCTCCCTTGTTTACTGTCCAGCTTTCACATATGAGGTTATTGAAAATACCATGGCTTGGGTCAGGCGCACTTTAATCCTCAAGCTGACATCTTTGCTCTTCACAACACTTTAAAAAGGTCTTGTGCAGCAGATTTGCCTAATGCAATATGTCGTTTGATTTCTTGACTGCTGCTTCCATGAGTGTTGA
>NW_006424969.1:0-1291 GCF_000296735.1 Chrysochloris asiatica | reverse complement strand
CCGTAAGGATTTACACCCTCGGAAACCCTGTACAGGGTCGCTATGGGTCGGAACCGACCCGAAGGCACTTAACAACAACAACAACATAGTCAGAAGAAGAGTCCTGGTGTGGTGCTGTGGGTTAATGTGCTGGACTTTAAAGTGGGTTTGAACCACAAGGTCGGCAGTTGAAACTCACCAGCTGCTCCTCGGAAACCCTATACAGTGTTGCTATGGGTTGGAACCAACTCGACAGCACACAATGAATAATCAGAAGAGAAAGGGAAATATTTGTTAATAATATCTCAGATGAAGGGCTAATTAAAAAAAAAATCTCATTAAAACCAGCCAAGCAGTAGATAGGTATACAGGGGGTAGGGGTGGGACAACAACACTAGTAAGATATGCTCACCATGGAACACTGAATAATGAAGAATCAAAAGGGTAACACTTTCCTAAGGACAAAGTTGAGAAGGGATGGGGATGGGGATGGAATGCAAATGGGAACCACAGGGAGGAAGCAGGATAACTTTTGCTGTATTGAAACAAAGCAAAGTGTCTAATTTATTGCAATGATTACAATCCCCTCCATGCATCATTATTCAACAGAATTTACTTCTATTCCCTCTGTGGTTGTTTTTTTTTTGGATGTAACCAAAACACTCAGGAATATACAATCATTTAAACAACCAAAAGGCATACCCTGCAAGCCTACCCTCTGGCTGCCAGCACACAGCCCCTATCCCTCCATGAGTTTAGAGTTCCCAGCTGCTCCATTTCTCCATGTCATCATCTCTGCCTCCATCTCCTATGTATATCATTTCATTGCTATGGTTACAATCCCCTCCATGCATCATCAACCATCCAAAGGGTATACACTACAAGCCTGACCCCCAGTCATCAGCACACAGCTCCTCCCCCTCTCTGTGTCTAAAGTCCCCAACTGCTCCATATTTCCATGTCATCGTCTCTGCCTCCATCTCAGTCATCACTGCTTCTCTGGGTGGGGTCCCGCTCACCGCTCTTCTCCCTTGATGGTCCCAGGGACCTCCGCTCCTAGACTGAAAAGTTAATCACTCCCCTCCTTGCTACAAAACATCTACTTTTACATCTACAAACCTCACAATCAGTCCCGATAACAATTATTCACTATTGTATCAAAAGAGACATACCTGCATTTCATTTCATCAGCCCTGCCTAGACAGATTGGATACTACTCAGTGGAGATTTTACCTTCCTCCATGCCCTCTGGATTTAGGTTCCGTCTTGAAAGCTTGTAAGCCAGTCACTTCTTGCCTTTGTAGCCCCCCCC
>NW_006424968.1:0-1200 GCF_000296735.1 Chrysochloris asiatica | reverse complement strand
AAGAAAGAAGGAAAAGATGAAAATGGATGTCAGAAGAAAAACTGAAACTTGATTTCCAGTGTAGAGATGCTAAAGCAAATGTAAGAAATGAGGTAAAAGAGCTGTACAAAAAAATTCAAAGATCAGCTAAAGAAGATAAAGTAAAATATTACAAAAAAACACAAAATTGTGCCAAGATCCGGAATCAGGAAACCAGAAAAGAAGAACACGCTCAGCATTTCTCAAACTGGGGGAACTGAAGAAAAATTCAAGCCTCAACTTTCATTATTGACAGATTCTCTGGGCAAATTATTGAATGATGTAGAATGCATCAAAAGATGGAAGAAATACACAGGGACATGATATCAAAAGGAAATGGTTAATGTTCAACTGTTTCAAGACGTAGCATATGATCCAGAGCCAATAATAATGAAGGAGGAAGTCCAAGGTGCATTGAAGGAATTGGCAAAGAACAAGGCACCAGGAATTGATGGAATACAACTTGAAACCTTTCAAGAATGTAAGGCAGCACTGGAGGCACTCACTCATCTCTGCCAAGAAATTTGGGAAAAAACTATTTGGCTGACTGTTTGAAAGAGATCCTTATTTGTGCTTATTCCAAAGAGAGGTGACTCGGCGGAATGCAGAAATCATTCAGACAATCTCTTTGATACCCCATATGAGTAAAGTTTTACTAAAGGTAATAAAGAACAGCTGCAAGCATACATTGACAGAGAACTTCCAGAGGTTCAAGCTGGATTCAGAAGAGGCCGTGGAATGAGAGATATCATTGCTGATGTCTGATGGATCTTGGCTGAAAGCAGAGAATATCAGAAAGATGTTTTCCTATGCTTTATTGTCTACACAAAGACTTTTGATTGTGTGGATCATGAAAGCTATGGACAACATTGCAAAGAATGAGTATTCCGGAACACTTAATTGTGCTCATGAGGAATCTGTACCTGGACCAAGGGGCAGTTGTTCGAACAGAACATGGAAACACTGAATTGTTTAAAATTAAGAAAGCTGTACAACAAAATTGTATTCTTTCACCATACTTTTTCAACCTGTATGCTGAGCAAATAATCTGAAAAACTGATTATATGAAGAAAAACGTGGCATTGGGATTGAAAGAAGACTCATTAACAACCAGCGATATGCAGATGATACAAACTAGCTTACTGAAAGTGAAGAGGACTTAAAACATTTACTGATGAAGAT
>NW_006424967.1:0-1301 GCF_000296735.1 Chrysochloris asiatica | reverse complement strand
CTTTCCATATAAAGTTTGTAATTGTCTTTTCCATCTCTTTGAAGAATGTTGCTGGAATCTGGATTGGGATTGCATTATATGTGAAAATAGCTTTGGGTAGTATTGACATTTTCATGATGTTGGGTCTTCCTATCCAGGAACATGGTATGTTCTTCCACTTTTGTAAATTTCTTTTGGTTTCTTGGAGTAGTGTTTTGTAATTCTCTTTGTAAAGGTCCTTTATTTCTCTGGTTATGTTTATTCCTAAATATTTCATCCTTTGGGCAGCTATTGTAAATTGTATTTCTTTCCTAATGTCGTTTTCAGTGCTGTCATTGTTACTATAGAGGAATCCAATTTATTTTTGTATGTTGATCTTATACCCTACCACTTTGCTGAATCTTCCAATGATGTCTAGTAGCTTTTTTACTTAGTCTTTGGGGTTTTGTATGTATAGGATTGTATCATCTGCAAATAGAGAGAGTTTTATTTTCTCTTTGCCAGTTTGGATGCCTTTAATTTCCCTTTCATGCTGTATAGCTCTGGCTAAAAGTTCCAAAACTCTATTGAATAGGAGTGGTGACAAAGGACATTCTTGTCTCGTTCCTGTTCACAGAGGGAAGGCTTTCAGTATCTTTCCATTGAGAGTGATGTAGGTTGTTGCTTTTGTATATATGCTCTTGATTATGTTGAGGAATGTCCCTTAAATTCCTACTTTGTTGAGTGTTTTTATCAGAAACGGATGTTGGATTTTGTCAACCCTGGCACATGTCTTTCCTGATTTAAAATCATTCAATGTTCTCTTGTTCTGTTTGAACAACTGCCTCTTGTTCTAGGTACTGATTATACTCAGGAGCACAAGTAAGTGTTCTGGAACACGCATTCTCCTCAGTGCTGTTCATAGCTTGTTATGATCCAAATAGTTGAAAGCCTCTGCATAATCAATAAAGCACAATTAAACATATTTCTGGTATTCTCTTTTTTCAGCCAAGATCCATCTGAAATTGGTAATGATACCTTCATTCCATGTTCTTGTCTGAATCTAGCTTGAACCTCTGGCACCTTCCCATCAATGTTCTATTTCAGTTGTTTTTGAAATATATTTTGCAAAATTTTATTTGCGTGTCATAGTAATGATATTTTCCGATGACTTCTGCATTCCATTGGAGCACCTCTCTTTGAAATGGGCACAAATATGAATCTCTTCCAATCGGTTGTCTAGGTAGCTGTCTTCCAAATTTCTTGGCAAAAATGAATGAGTGTCTCCAGTGTTGCATCAGTTTATTGAAAGATTTCAATTTGTATTCCATCAATTCCCAGAG
>NW_006424966.1:0-1301 GCF_000296735.1 Chrysochloris asiatica | reverse complement strand
TCATACACTTTTCTTCATGACAATGATTGCAATCTCCTCCATGTGCCAACAGTTAACAGTATTTACCTCTACTCACTTTAACATTCCTTTCTCCCACTACCTTCAGCTTTCCTCTGCTAACCTCCCTCTTGTTGTAGATTGCCTGCCGTTACCCATGTCCAGTGAGAAAGATGACGCTTCCTGCTTCCACAAAAATTTACAGACTCGGAAAACCTATAGATGGTCACTTTGAGTGGGAATCAACTCAATGGCATTTAACGACACCTATAAATTGGGCTGTGAACTGCAAGGTCAGCAGTTCGAAAGTACCAGCTGTTCTGCGGGAGAAATATGAGGCTTTCTGCTCCCGTAAAGATTTACAGCCTTGGAAACCCAGTACAGGGTTGCTATGAGTTGGAACCAACTCCACGACACTTAACAACAATATATTTGTACACACATGTACTTCCATATGCTCTCCCACACCTATTTAACACACATATCTACCTAGGTAACCACTCATAAACTTTATACTGTTGTTAAAGAGCTCTGGTAGTATAGTGGTTGCAAGTCAGACTGCTGATCTCAAGATCAGCAGTTCGAAACTCCCAGTGGCTCCACCGGAGAAAGATGAGGCTTTCTGCTCCTGTAAAGATTTATAGCCTCAGAAACCCTATACAGGGTCTCTATGAGTTAGAACCAACTCCGTGGCACATAACCACCACCACCATTCTTGTTGAAGAATTGCATCTATTATAGCCTCTACCATAATTGTCCTTTATCCGTGCATGCCTCTGTGTCTTCATTTACACTGGTCACATTGTGTTGACTTCTCTCATATTATACATTGCCTTTCCCTTCTTGGAATGAACACGTGTCTGCTGTCTTGTGGTGTTGTGGGTTAATGTGCTGGACTGCAAAGTTGGCTTGAACCACAAGATCAGTGGTTCAAGCTTACCAGCCGGTCCTTGAAAACCCTATAAAGGTCATTATAGGTTGGAATCGACTTAACAGCACTTAGCAACAACTGCTATCTTGTAAATAAATATCCCTTCCTCCTCCTCCTATTCCTGGTAATCATCAAAGAAGGTTGCTTTCTGTGTGTAAACCAATTCTTGAGTTTTTAATACAGGTAATATTACATACAATCAATATTTGTTCCTTTGTGAATAACTTATTTCACTCAGCATAATAACCTCCAGATTCATCCATGCTTGGATAGTTTGCACCTCTGGTTGTTGTTGTAGTGCCATCGAGTTGGTTCCGACCCATAGCGACCCTGTACAGGGTTTCCGAGGGTGTAAATCTTTACAGGAGTAGAA
>NW_006424965.1:0-1239 GCF_000296735.1 Chrysochloris asiatica | reverse complement strand
GTTTTGTAGTCCATGTATTCCCATCATTAGTGCCTTCACATTTTCCCAAATTTTTCATTGATGACCTTCATAATTCTGGGATTCACATTTAGGTCCTTAATCCATGTTGATTTGTTTTTTGTATAAGGCGTGAGGTGAAGGTCTTGCTTCAGACATTTGCATATCATTTTCCAGTTCTGCCAGCACCATCTGTTGAAGAGACTATCCCCTCCCTATGGGACATATTTTGGTGGTTTGTCAAAGATCAATTGGCTGTATGTAGTTGTATTAATTTCTGGATTCTTGATTCTGTTCCATTGATCTATGTACCTTTCATTGTACCAGTACCAAGCTGTTTTGACCACTGTAGCCATGTATTATATTTTAAAGTCGGGGAGTGACAGGCCTCCAACATTTTTCTTGTTCTTAAGCAGTGCTCTGCTTATCCTGGGTCTCTTTCCTTTACATTTAAAGTTTGTAATTGTTTCTTCCATCTCTTTGAAGAATGTCGTTTGAATCTGGATTGGTACTGCATTATATGTGTAAATTGCTTTGGGCAATATTGACATTTTCACAATGTTAAGTCTTCCTATCCAGGAGCATGGTACATGCTTCCATCTTTGTAAGTTTCTTTTGGTTTCTTGCAGTAGTGTTTTGTAGTTTTCTTTGTATATATCCTTTGTTTCTCTGGTTACATTTATTCCAAGATATTTCATCCTTTGGGTGGCTATTGTAAATGTTACATTTATTCCAAGATATTTCATCCTTTGGGTGGCTATTGTAAATGGTATTGCTTTCCTAGTGTCCTTTGCAACACTGTCATTTTTGGTATAGAAGAATCCAACTGATTTTTGTATGTTAATCTTATACCCTGCCACTTTGCTGAATCTTCCAATGATGTCTAGTAGCTTTTTTTACTGAGTCTTAGGGGTTTTCTACATATGGGATCATATCGTCTGCAAATAGGGAGAGTTTAACTTCCTCTTTGCCAATTTGGATGCCTTTAATTTCCCTGTCTTGTCATATGGCTTTTGCTAAGACTTCCAGCACAATATTGAATAAGAGCGGTGACAGAGAGCATCCCTGTCTGGTTCCTGTTCGCAGAGGGAAGGCTTTCAATTTCTCTCCATTGAGGGTAATGTAGGCTGTTGGTTTTGTATATATGCTCTTGATTATGTTGAGGAATTTTCCTTCAATTCCTATTTTGTTGAGTGTTTTTATCAGGAATGGATGTTGGATTTTGTCAAATGCCTTTTCTGC